>NC_065444.1:177229113-177529113 GCF_917563875.1 Diabrotica virgifera virgifera | reverse complement strand
TCATTTTCCACCAATCACAAAACATCCTTTCTACCCAATACACCCATATTATTATTTCTTAAGAACCGATTTAATTTGTATATAACTTTCCAATTTGTTAAATTCTGGGAGATATCAAATTACTTTCGCTGCTAAACAAAAGGCCTTACATTCTAAACTCAATAAATTTGTTTACCGCTTAAGCTTCTTCGATTTTTTTATATTGTCCATTGCAAAGCGAAATAAACGGTATTGTCTAATCTGACCGCACCATTGTTTAAATCCGTTCAAAAACCCATTAAGAAAAACCACCTTTTTAACGATTTCACTTTTCCACGAAAACACTGATTACCAACTAAGTTATCCTATTACAATTTTTGGTTATATACAGGGCGATGAAAATCTATAATTTCGTGGTCACTGATATAAATTTATTTACTAAATTTTTCCCCAAAAAAAAATCATACAACAAATCCCCGCCGTTGAAGTCGATAAAATTCTTTGCATCTTCAACTTTTTCTCGAGGCAAAACAATTTTCCGGTATACCTATTTCATTTTCCTAATTTATTTCCTATTCCCTACCTTAACTATTTATTACGTGGCCTTCCTTTCTTTACTTATGATACTTGTACACATCGTGAATATTATAAATTTCTCTGATCTTTTCCGAATCAACATGCCTCAAAACATAGCTATTTACCCCATTTTCGTTATCTTTTATGTAAGGACCCTCGAAAACAGGCATTAACTTTGCACAAATATCGCTAGTGGGATTGGACTCTCTTAAGGCTCTTACAAGCACTTTTTCGCCCCTCTGGAACGTCACTGGTCTTCTTCTTCTATTTCGATCTTGCCATTGAACATATTTCTCATTACTGCGTCGCAGCCTCTTCTGTACCGTTTCCACCACCTGTTGGTATACTCTTGGCTCAGGATCTTCCCATGGTCTTATCGACATCACACCTTTCATTATTTATTCCGGTGTCTCTTTGGTTATTGTACTCGGGATGGTGTTTAAATAATTTTCAATTTCCGCTACTTTCCTATCCCATCGTCGATGTTGTCCATTCCTTGTAATAAGTAGAAATTTTTTTAACTTCCTGAATAAAACTTTCAGAAGGAAAACTTTGAGGATGTCTGATGCTAACAAAGTTTGTTTCTTTTCCTCTTTCTCTCAGCTGCCCTTTGAAACGATCATTTCGGAAATACGTCGCATTGTCCAGGAGAATTCTTCTTGGTGTTCCTACTGTAGCGACAAAATTGTCGATCTTTCTCAGTATTTCTTCTCCTTTTGTGGTACGGCAACTATATAATTTAACATATTTTGAGAAAACATCATTCTCGATCCGGACGTCGAAGAGTAAGGTCACTGCTTGCACACCCACTCTTACCGATGAACAGCGAGAAGCTTGAGAGCATCAAGTGCTGAAGTTGCGGCGCACGGCTAGCCCTAAGCGATTAGTTTGGACTCAGTGTGAAAAACCAACGACGCTTGGCCGTGTAAACCAAGAGGTAGACGGATTGCGGGGTTACAGAGGAATACTCTGGCCCTGGCCTCGAGTGAATACGCTCGCCCCGAACTCTACCTAGCGTTCACACACGGCTCCAAGAACAAGTGCGAGTAAGGGGTACAGACTAATCACGAGAAAGGCTTTCAACGAGGGACCAACCAGCAGCAGGGTAAACTGCACACATCAGGTAATTATAGCCACTGTCTAAACGCCGGAAAAGCACGGAGGGGTGGACAAGCCACCTTTATCCCTGGGGTTTACCCCCCAGAACACCTTGAGGCTGAGGTGCTCTCCGGTCGCCAGACTAGCATCCTGCCCAATTCGTCATGCCTTCGTCAGTAAGGTCCGTCAGCTCTACCCAGTCGCTTCGTTCTCGGACGACGACCTCGACAAACGTTGCCACCACGTTAACCACAACAACAGCCAACCAATTTGCCTCCTTACAACAGGAGGGCTCTGTACCTCCACCCAGCGGCTACAACCGGCTCCAGGCGGAACTGGATCTCGAGAGCCTAAACGCGGAGATGCAAATCGTCCGCGATAGGTATCGCGAGGTCTATGTCCGCATGGAGCAGGAAGACGCCACTAACCCGTTTCTGCAGCGATATGCACGCGACTTTCCGCCTATGAAACCAGCACAGGCTGGTTCTCAGCGTCAGAGCACTCAGGTTAAGCAGGGTGCTATCCCAAAAATACCCAAAACGTCCACTCAAGCATCTTCTCAACAATCATCTCAACAACAATCCACGCAACAACAACCCACGCAACAACAAGCATCCATCAGCGCAAACAATCCACAAGAACCTAACAACTTCGTCTTCCAAAGAAGACAACTAAAACAAATGTCATATGCCAATGCCGCAGCTAATCCTCGCCCAAAAAATCAAGTAAAAAACCAAAACGTCATCAATACCATCAATGATCCGACTCTGTCCGAGTACCTCATCAAAGATCTTCCAAAAGATCTATGCAATAAACGCACCTTCTTTCGGCAAATAAATGCCACCACTCTTCTAGCCAATAAGATCCATTCATGTAAAGTTCTTTCTCATGGCATCGCACACCTGCGACTTTTTAATCCAATAAATGCAGAGGAAATAGAAAAAGCAATCCGCAAAGCAACTGGCCAAACTATGGTTACGGTTCACAGCCGTAGCAAAAACCCAAACACTTCCTCTAAAGAGCCCACTTACCTCCTCTGCATTACCGGTATCGATCTAGACTACTCTGAGAATGAAGAAGTCACCGAGTTGCTCACCGAACAGCAGTTCCCAGTCGAAAAACTGTGGAGGGTCAAGTCGTACAAACTAGGCAAGGACTCTAAGGTGATCAAGGTGGTGACTAAATCCTTAGAGAAGTTCACATCAGCATTGAGCCGAGGCATAACTCTTGACGGAGAAATTTATAATGCCGAGCTTCCACATGGCTCCGATCCTACTATCCCTACCCCAAAATACTGCAGCAAATGTTGCATTAACGGACACTCTATTGACGAATGCCCTCAAAAAGCATTCGTCTGCCCCCACTGCGGCGGCAATCATAAATCCAGCGCCTGCACAAAACAGCAGGAACCCAAATGCCCGAATTGCAGTGGTGACCACCCTGCATATTCCAATAAGTGTCCACAAAGACCTGCGAAAGATCATTCCCTCCTTTTGAACTCCCAACGGAAACGAAGAACATCCTGTCGATCCAGACTGCTCTGCTGCTGAACCTGTTGCCGGAATTTCGCGAGCATATCGCATCTATCACGGCTAATCTAATTAGCCAAGTCTACGACCACTCGACAGTGGTCCACGGGTACGGAAGCAATGTCACGGTGACATTCTGCTCCAACCACTAGACACCCTCCCTTATGGATTTCACCCTAGGCACAGTCAACTGTCAGGGTCTCTCCAAAAAGAGACCCCTCATCACAGATACTCTGTCGAAAAGCGATCCACACTTCGCAGGATATTCGATCATCCATCGAAACCGCTGTCAGGTTTCACGTGGGAATGGTATTCTCGTGAAACACGGAATACCGCACACCACACACACATTCCCACAAAACTTTCGTCCACCTGACGTGGACTTCCTGGCAATTGACGTGCATATCCCCAATAACGAAACCCTCACGATAGTCTCTTACTACAAACTCCCGGGTCAGCCATTCAGCAGGCACTTTCTTGAGTATTTTTCGACGCTTAGCAAGGCCGTGCTGATGGGTGACCTAAATTGTAGACATACACAGTTTGGTGATCACCGTTCAAACCCAGAAGGCATCCGCCTCACGGATTATCTACTAGACCTTCCCATCTCAAGAATCACCAACACTAAATACACGTTTTTGAACGCCAATGGGGCCTCTATTGTCGACCACATCCTAGTTACTAGTAACATTCTGGATCGGTTCGGGGATAGATGCCACATAGGCGATTCAATAACGTCAGACCACGTACCACTTCTTGTCGACACCGACATACTAATTCCAAAACAACCCAACCCTCCAAGATCCATAAGAGACTATCGTCACGCTAACTGGACTGAATTCCAAAATTTCATCACTCAAAATCTCCCTATGTTAGGCGAACTCGACACTAACGATAGTATCGACACCAGTGCAACCGAAATTGAGAACCTCATCACCGAGGCGATCACGCACGCAATCCCACTTAAACAAATAACCTATACATCACCGGCACTTCCACAATACATCATTGCCAAAATCCAACAAAAAAGGCGTCTTCTACGTCAATACAAGGCCAACAGAAATCCACTAATCAAAACAGAATACAACCGAATCTGTGCCAGGATAAAGAGGGAGATATCTAACCTAACGGCTCACCGGTGGGAAGATACTACCTCAAAACTGGACTACAGAGACGGAAGTAAATTCTGGCAGAAATTCAAAGTCCTAACAAAACAAAAACTATCTCAACCATCCCATCTGTTGGTCAACAATCACATAGTCAATTCCCCAGAAGGGAAAGCTGAAGCATTCAGAAATTCGCTTCAAAACAATTTTCAAACTCCAGACAACCCGAACTTTGATCGCTTATTTAAATTCAACACAGAATACATAGTAAATGTTACTCTCAACCACCACATTCCAGTCTATGATCCTATCATGGACCCCCTCACAAACAGGGAAACGGAGAGCTTTTGCCAAATAGGCAAAAACAGCGCTCCCGGACCTGATGGCATCAACCGAAGGTGCCTCAAAAAACTTCATGAGAGTATCATCCCTCTTCTAACTAAAATATTCAATGCATGTCTCAAAAACAGCCACTTCCCTACTCCTTGGAAAGTGGCCAATACCATCATGCTTTTGAAAAAAGGCAAACCCCCAACCGACGTGGAATCCTATAGACCAATCTCTTTAATCAACACTCTGGGTAAAGTCCTTGAGCTAATCCTAAAAGAGAGGCTCAATGACTTTCTCGAAAACCACAATATCATACCAAAATTCCAATACGGATTCCAGTCAGGTAGATCTACTAAACATGCATTAATAGATTTCACTACTAAAGTTACTCAAACCATCAACGATGGTTCATTCGCCATAGCCACATTCCTGGATGTGCAGAAGGCTTTCGATCAGGTCTGGAATGACGGGCTTGTTCGGAAACTTCTGGACATCGGGCTATCACTACAATTTACCAAAATTGTACACTCATACCTCCACAACCGAACTGTCAGAGTGAAAGTAAGCGATCAAAAGTCCACCCCCTTCACTCCACAAGCTGGAGTTCCCCAGGGTTCAGTCCTAGCACCGCTGTTGTACATCATCTACAACAGCGATATCACCAACCAAAATATCCCAGGTGCTCGGCTGTTTCTCTATGCGGACGACACGGCACTGCTCACAACAACCTCTCGATACAACCCAAGACTCCTCCACAGAAGAGCCCAGGCTCTGTTGGACGGGGTTGGCGAATGGTGTTGTAAGTGGAGAGTCACGCTGAACGCGAACAAAACAACAACAATTGTGTTTCGCGCCCCTTCTGTGTCAAAAAGAATCATAATTAATGAAGACGACCAATATCCACTTAGTCTGTTGGGAGAAAGGTTTGTTGTTAGCCCGACTGCGAACTATTTGGGAGTACTGTTCACCAGGACTCTTAACTAGGACGCAGATCTAAAGGCAACTTTAGATAGGGTAAGGAACAGGGCCAGACTTCTCAACCATCTCTCTGGAAAAATTGGCAAGACACAAAATAAGACTCTCATTTACTCTTACAAGACCTTTATTCGACCCGTCATGGAGTACAAATCATGCCTCTACTCTCTTTGCGCTAGAGCAAAACAAGAGAGGTTGCTGGGGGCAGAACGTAGAATCTTGCGTAGATGCAACTATGAGCACTGGCGATACCCCTCAAACGAAATCCATAACATCTCAAACATCCCCAAAATCACCGAGAGAATAAACTCTCTGAACAGGAACTTCACAATCAAAGTAATCAACGGCCCCCCCTCCGACACACAAGAATCTCTCAAATGTTCCTGTTCATCTTCCGGCCACGTACTCTGCCGAACGCCCAAACACAAAAATATTCATTTACCGTCTGCTCTAATGCAAACATGCATTGACGAACTCCCGGCAGAGTACGAAAACATCCTCGAGGCTACTCCGTTAGCCTTCCGTACCCACCTATAACAAATCCTCTTCCCTACCCCGAACAGGGAGAAGTTGGTTTTTTGCGGTTTCCCAACTTCATTGCACAATTATACCTGTTCGTCCCAAGAAAATAGCCGCAACTATTTTCTCCACTCGAACGCTCACTGTCCACGCTTCGCTCAAAAGCCACCTCCTGACCGCCCACGAGGGACGCAGGTTCGCCTGTCGTTGTACAATGGTTTCTAGGGAGACTGGTCGAGAGCAAAGCACGGACAGTACACGTAAATGTCTATGGAACTAACAACAATCCATCAAAACTTTCTTCTCTGTTGACTTTTGGCCTTCTGGACACCACCGTCCGGCATAACCAAGGAAAAACACCAGGACACGACACTTGCCCCAGTGTGTTTTTCGGACTGTTTGCTTTTACTGCCACACAATACATTCACTACAAACCCTGAAGAGGACAAAATCCTAAACGGGGACGCAGATTGAACGCATTTCTTCTTAGCAATTACCTAGACAAGCAAATCAAACAATGTGGCATGGCATGGCTAGAGAAAACATCAACCATCACCAAAATATGTTTGTTCCTTTGGGTCGTCATGATCAGGTCACTTAACATATATATTGCTACAATTTCCAATTTTCCACGGGACACGATATTTTTTGTGATATTTTCATTCTTGAAATTTCTACTTTTGTATCTTTGACAAGTATCACATTTTTGCGTAATCTCCTTGGCAATACGGTAGTCCTGTCGGCAGATATAGTTTTCTCGAAAAACGAATAGTTTTTTTATAATTTTCTCGGCCAATGTTTGGGTCACCAAATAAAGTTCTTTCCCGTCTATTATCTTGAAAAATAGATCATTTTCCCTCTCTGCTCTTCTTTTTTCTCTCTCATCCAATTCTTCTTGATTTGTTCGTAGCTCGTTTAACGAAATTATACCTTCTTCTTGTGTTAAGATGTTTAAGCCCACATGTTATCTTTTCCTTTGATGTATCGGAACTCAAAATCGTATTGCTGTAATAACAGGATGCCTGTCAGTTTTTTTTTTGTTTTATCATTTTTTAAAAACCTTTTTTTCGTTTTTCTTACTCTTTGTTTAACTCGATTATAAATTTTTATTAAGATTCTTTAATTTGTTTAATTTTTATCACACTTTTTTTTCAGGAGTAAAAAGGTACACAAACAATCCTTCCATTCTTGTTATAATGTTTTTATTTTAATAAATACAGAAAAACTAGATTAATTACTGTGTTTTTTAGATAATCAATACTTTCAGTAAGTCATTGAGATATTTTTTTGCATTAAAATATTTAACAAAAATAAAAATTACCAGTAAAATGTTAAACCCGTCTGTCAGGCGGTTAGTTAGTGTTTACGCCATTGATTTAAGATGTTAGTACTTAAGGGTTAAGTTCCGATATCTTTTTCTTTCTAATTTTTGAGTTAATTGGAAAAGTTGTGTTAAAATTTTTGTGAGTGGTAATGAAATGTCTCTCCACATTACACTTTTTTGGAACCGCTACTCTTGAATTGCAGAATAAGCACACACTTTTTCTTTATAGTAAATGAAGCAAAACTGTTCTTCCCACTCGACATTAAAATGATGTGTCTTTATCTTCTATCTTTTATGTTCGCTAAAATAACAGTAAAATAATAGATATAAAGAATTAAACAATCACAGATATATAATTACAACTCCAAATTAATATAAATTCACGATAAGAATAAATTCACACAGGTTAGTTAGCACGTGACGCAAGTTATAGTACAACGACCGCTACCATCCAGTATATTCTACCACGTGGAATCAACACGAGGCTACGCCGCGTCGCAGCGTTGAACATTCTGGACCTAATTGCGACGTATTGGACAGCAAGATCAGCAATTATAAAATTATAAAACACCATGTAAAAATCAATATTTTTCAGTCTGATTAAAATCTCTAAATAAAAGTCTAATTTAAATGTTAAAGTAAAGTCTGATTTTAAATTATTGAGTTGTATCTAAAATCTTTGTTTGTCGAAATAAAAGTTTTAATTGTGAAGTTTAGTTTTTTAAAAAAGTGTTTTTCCAAAGAACATTCATAATTGGCGCAGAGTCAGTACGGAAGTGGAAGAGTCTTTACAGATCCTCGTCACTTTTAAGTGTTTGTCCACTGTTCCAAGAACCAGCCCCAGGGAAACCGTTGCAGAGTTCACCCAAGGGAATTAGCAGTTAGAAATAGAAGTTAGGAGCCTTCAGGAGCAAAGGAATGCACATCGGCATCGTCTTTATCCTGTAAGCGATTTTTATTATTACTTAGAATTAAGAAGATTAATTTTTGAAAGAGATATTATTAAATCAGACTCCTCTGAGTCCTTAGATTGAATCAGAGCTAGATTAAGAAGATAAAAACAAAGATTTGAATGAATTAATAGAAAGATTAAAATAATTTAGAAATATCTCCTCTAAGTCCTTAGATTGACTTTAGAGCCAGATTTAGAAATTTATTTAAAGAAAAATTTGAATAGCTTAATAAATACTATATATTAATAAACACTAGAGATTAATAGATAAATAATAAGCAGTTTAAGATTGATATATTTGAAATTACTATACGTATTTGACTATTGACTATATATATTGAAATTTTTTAAATATGGCAGTTCCACAATTTGACGTGAAAAATTTATGCATTCTTCCAAATTTCGACGGAAACCCAAATGAATTACATGAATTTATTAAAGTTTCTACAATACTTCTAAACCATTATTATGATAGACTAAATGCAGCTAATATCCAAAATAAATTTTTGCTTCATGGTATTATAAGTAAATTAACAGGTAGAGCCAAAGAAGTTATATCTGTATATGGATGCGAAACTTTTGACGAAATAAAAAATGCATTAATTCAAAATTTTGGAGACCAAAGAGACGAAAATTCGCTTACAAGAGACTTAGTAAATTTAAGACAAGGAGCAACAGAATCTATCATGCATTTTTACGAAAAAATAATGGGACTTTTAAGCTGTATCAACAATTACTTAGAATTACATACTGTAAATGCCGACATTAAAAGAAGCAAACAGGAATTTTTCCGTCAACAAGCTCTTACAACATTTTTAGCAGGCCTACGAGAACCAATGGGCTCTGTTATCAGAGCAATGAGACCAGGAAGTTTAGCTACGGCGATACAATACGTACAGGAAGAAAATAATGTTAGATATCTTCAAAAAAATCAAATAAGTCAACCTTCAACATCAGGAAGAAGCGAAAATTATCAAGAACGCCGACCTCAGAGACAGCAAATACCTTTACCTGTCCAAAAACCATTTTATCAACAGCAAAATTTTGCACCTCCGCAATGGCAGCAACCAATCAGGCAATTCTACCCACAGAATCAGTTTCAACAACCACATCGACAACAAAACTTCAACCAATTTAGACAAAATTCAAACCCTCCAGCATTCAGGACCCAGAACCGGTCAAATGTATGGGCACCCAAACCCGGACACCCAAAGCAGCCTAGACCAACACCTATGAGTGGAATATCAGAAACCACAACAGGAAGCCGTCAAAAATTTACACCAAATTACCGAGCACAACCAAAATTCACCGTAGAAGAACTGTACAATATTCAATGCCACGGAGATGAGCAAGAAGAGAATGCCGACTACAATGATTACTATGAACCCGAATACGACAATTTTCTACAAGATACATACGAAAATCAACCAACCGAATACGAAGAAAACGTAAATTTTCGAGAGGACCCACCAGAAGCAGCCGAAACGTAATTGAACTTCATTCATTTCCCGACAAGAAGGAGCTACCTTACATTGAAATTTCTGAGCCTTCTTTGCGACTTTTAATCGATACAGGATCCACAAAGTCATTTCTTAATCCAGAAATAGCTTCTTAATATTTTCCAAATTATATAAAACACGAACCCTTCATCGTCACATCAATTTTTCAAAATTATTCCCAAAAATATTGTTTGAAATTCCTTCATTTTCAGAATTTAATTCTGACAGCAAAATGAAATTTTATCTCTTCAAGTTTCACAAAACTTTCGATGGCCTTATTGGCCTCGACAATCTAAAACTCTTCGAAGCCCAATTAAACTTTCCTAAATCACTTCTAGTTACAAAAGATTCTACAATCCCTATCAAATATTATGAAACAAACAAAACACAATTTTATTCCATCCATTTGGAACCAAATTCAATTAGCCAAGTCAAAATTCCAGTCAAAGAAGAAAAAGGAACCATCATTATTCCAACTCAAAAGGTACAAGGCGTCGTAGTACGAGAAGCCCTTACTAACGCCGAGAACCACCTCGCCTGGACCGGAATTGCCAACTTCACGTCAGAACCCATTCACCTTTCTCTTATGGAACCACTCGAAAGCCAGGAAATAGACATTCAAGATTTCCATGTATATTCCATGGAAACAACCTCCGAACCAGACTACAGACAAGATATCGACGACTTAATTAAAACCGAACATCTTAACGAAGAAGAAGACGATCAAGTTCGTCAGCTATGCCGAAAATTCTCCGATATATTTCATCAACCAGACACTCCTCTCAGCTTTACTAACGAAGTTAAACACCACATCAGAACCAAGGATGAAGAGCCTGTATATACGAAATCATACCGGTATCCGTATGTGCACAAAGAAGAAGTAAAGAAACAAATCTCTTCAATGTTAGAGCAAGGGATCATTCGACCAAGTCAATCGCCATGGTCCTCGCCCATTTGGATTGTGGCAAAGAAACCAGATTCATCCGGTAAAATAAAGTGGAGGATAGTGGTAGATTATAGAAAGGTCAACGAGAAGACAATTGACGACCGATACAGAATTCCTCACATTAGCGATATTTTGGACAAATTGGGAAGATGTCAATATTTTACGACCCTCGACTTAGCGAGCGGATTTCATCAAATCGAGATGGCTGAAGAAGACATTCCCAAAACAGCATTTAATGTGGAAAATGGACACTATGAATATTTAAGAATGCCATTTGGACTTAAGAACGCTCCGTCCACGTTCCAACGTATGATGGACAACGTATTGAAGGGACTTCAAGGAGAAATATGCCTCGTCTATATGGATGACGTAATAGTATACTCAACATCACTACAGGAACACATAGTAAATCTCACAAAAGTATTCCAACGATTAAGAGAAGCCCGACTAAAAATCCAAGTTGACAAATGCGAATTTTTAAAAAAGCAAGTTCATTTTCTGGGACACGTAGTCACACAAGAAGGAATAAAACCGAATCCAGCGAAAATTGAAGCAATAGAAAAATATCCAATACCGAAAACAGCAAAAGAAATTAGAGGATTCCTTGGACTCTTGGGATATTACAGAAAGTTTATTCGAGACTTCGCAAAAATCACAAAACCTCTAACAAGATGCTTGAAAAAGGACGCAAAGATCGAACATACACCCGAATTCGTAGAATGCTTTGAAACATGCAGGAAATTATTAATGAATGAGCCTTTATTGCAATATCCAGATTTTTCCAAACCGTTTAACCTCACAACAGATGCCAGCAATTTCGCTATCGGAGCAGTACTTTCCCAAGGACCAGTTGGCAGTGATAAACCAATTGCCTTCGCTTCCAGAACACTAAATGAAACTGAGACCAAATACTCAACAATAGAAAAGGAAATGCTAGCAGTGGTGTGGGCAACTAAGTATTTCCGACCCTACCTATTTGGAAGGAAATTTAAAATACTTTCAGACCACCGTCCCTTGCAATATCTATTTTCTCTAAAGGAACCCAACTCCAAACTAGTACGTTGGAGATTAAAATTAGAAGAATTTGACTACGAGGTAATTTACAAAAAAGGAAAAGCTAATACCAATGCCGACGCACTATCTCGAATCGAAATTCACACAAAGGAAACTAAGGACATCGATTCACAAATTAAGGAAGTCTTTGACGACTTAGTAGACATGGAAGACGATGGATGGTCAACGACTAATAATCCAGATGCAGATCGAATAATCGACGCGATTGTAGAAGAAAAAGCAACAGAAATAATCCCAAAAAACATCCCAGAAGACACTGTTGGAAATGAAGATCAAAACATCCCAGAAGACACTGTTGAAAACGAAGATCAAAACATCCCAGAAGACAATGTTGAAAACGAAAATCAAAACATGGATGAAGACGGAAATGAAACAATACATACAGCAGTAGAAAACCCAATTCTTGGTATACCTATTTCGGAAAAACCACTTAACTTCTACAATAACCAAATTATAGTCAAAATCGTCAACTACAATCCACGACCTCCAGCAATTATACAAACCTTTCCGAACAAAAGACGTTATCATATCCAGCTATCGAAAGATCAGTTAAAAGCTGATACCATAAAGATTTTTAAGGAACACCTCAACCCGAAAAAGAAGTATGCAATTTTATTTGAAGCAGAAGAAGAAATTTTTGCAGAAATTTGCGAAATTATCAGAAAAACTTTCAAAAACAACGCATATGACTTAGTAAAATGTAATCTTTTATTGGAAGATGTTAATCTAGAAGAACAACAAAAAGAAATTATAAAAAACTATCATGAAGGTAAAACGAACCATAGAGGAATATCTGAAACAGAATGCCAAATAAGAAGAAGATATTACTGGCCTAATATGAAGAAAGACATAGAAGATATCATAAACTTCTGCGATATATGTCAAGAAAATAAATATGACAGACTTCCTCCCAAACCAAAATTTTTGGTTACACCAACTCCCACTAAACCACTGGAAATAGTTCACATCGATTTATTCCAGGCTAATGGACAGAAGTTTCTAACCATAATAGACGCATTTTCGAAGTATGGACAAGCCTATCCAATAAATGGAGGAAACGCAATCAATGTACTCAACGCCCTACTAATTTTTATAACCCATCATGGACTCCCAACAATGATAGTAGCCGATAATGGTACGGAATTCAAAAATGGAGTAATACAAGAATTTGTAGACTCCCATAAAATCTCAATCCACTATACGACACCAGAGAATCCGCAATCCAACGGGATGATTGAGAGATTTCATTCTACATTAATCGAACATCTTCGAATCCTAAGGAACAGCAAGGCAAAGCTCCCGATAAAAGAACAAATGCTATACGCTATAATTGGGTACAATAATTCCATACATTCCGCAACGAAGTTACGACCCATTGACATATTAAACGGCCATATCGACGCAAAAGATCCCTTTGACGTTGACATACAGAAAGTAATACTGAATAATTATATTCAAAATCATAGAGAGATAACAAAGGAATTATACAAGGAAGTAAATCAGCATATACAAGAAAATAAAAATAAAGTCATCAAAAATAGAAACAAATCGAGACAAGACCCTATTACGTATAAACCAAGTACAACAATTTATACCCGAAAAACAGTCACTAGGAATAAATTACTTCCACGATATTCTGCAAAACTTATAAAGAAAAATAACGAAGTTACTGTAAAAACATCAAAAGCTACAGTACATAAGAAGAACATAAAACATCAACCTAAATCAAAAACTAATTTGGAAACTTCCCAACAAGATCAGCCAGACGATAGGAAAGAAATTAAAGATAAAGAAACTGAAAAACAAACCAGAAATAATTCCCCTCAACCTGGGACAAGCAAGGATTTAGATTACTAACAGACAAAAAAAAAATGATAAAGAAAAAAATAAATTTAACTTTTCAAAATATCCGGAGTTATTAAATTCAAGAGCAAACGTTCCAGATAAATCGCGAATACTTTCCAAAAATTAGGACTGCAGAAATTCAAACCATTCAGGATAGACCACATCCCTTTAGAAAAATTCCATAAACTCTCCGAAGGAAGAAGAACATCCAGAAAAAAATAACCCAAAATTATGGAATAGCCATAGCCATTTGTTGGTTAACTCCTGTATAGATTTTTATTAAAATTATTTGCCTTGTATATGTTACAGATACAAAAAATAAATTCTAGCAACGAAATTCCAAGAGATGCCAATCCAAAAGTTTTGTTCATCCCTTACAAAACTTCTTCAGGGGATGGAGTAGTTATAGTACAACGACCACTACCATCCAGTATATTCTACCACGTGGAATCAACACGAGGCTACGCCGCGTCGCAGCGTTGAACATTCTGGACCTAATTGCGACGTATTGGACAGCAAGATCAGCAATTATAAAATTATAAAACACCATGTAAAAATCAATATTTTTCAGTCTGATTAAAATCTCTAAATAAAAGTCTAATTTAAATGTTAAAGTAAAGTCTGATTTTAAATTATTGAGTTGTATCTAAAATCTTTGTTTGTCGAAATAAAAGTTTTAATTGTGAAGTTTAGTTTTTTAAAAAAGTGTTTTTCCAAAGAACATTCATAATTCGCATGAAATGGTAGCAGACAGGTATAGACGAAGTTATAGTAGACGCGCGGGGGTGAGGAAAACATAACGGTGCGTATAGATATGCCGGCGCCGCTCGGAGCGTTTGTATCATGTTCGTTAGGTTAGTAAGATGTGAGCAGGGTCGTAGCCAGTTGTTCTATTAGTTTTATATTGATGTCGCTGAAATTCAGTTTTAAAACTTTAGGTTTAAATAAGTTCTAAATTATTAAAGTTCCGTTTTTAATTAGTTTTGTGAATAGTTGTTCGGTTAAATTTTTAAATTAAGATGGTGAAAGGAATGGCGGTCACTTAAAATTCACAGAAACAGTCAAACTAGTCAGAAACCGTTAGCAAACAGCTGGTCAGTGCGAGAACATAATACAGTCAGCAGTGCTATCCCCTCTACTCGCGCTGGTCCACTATTCGCTGATGGTTTCAAACCGTTTGAAACTGATGCTAGATTATAAACACTTCCCCGTCAGTTGTGAGAACTATTTTCATGGCAGTTTTAATAATGGACCAATGGAAATATGACATTGACAAATAAGACTTTTGACTTCTATCTCTTGGCTTTTGACTCTCTTTTGACTTCTATATTATTTAATCTAGTAAATTTTCTTCAATATTCTGGTGGATAAGGTTGGTAGAGGGTCTTGGATGCGTGATGGGATATCGGCTGATCGTATATGCCCTGATCGTATTAAACTTCGAGGAATGCCCACTGTTTCCCAACGAATTATTTGGAGATTCTAGAAACAGTACGTCTACCAACAAATAATCCTACTCTCACGTCCTCACAGACACAGTAGTGTCGCTTATTCATTGGATGCACTGCGTACAATGGATGTACGTGATGTAACCGACGCGACGAGATATGGGTTAAAGGTGAGTTCCGGGCGCCTCAAAACTGGGACAGATCGGCTAAGGGAGGGAACCCCTACAGAAAATCAAACGGAGCAATGGGCCTGCATCTCATCATCTATATTCTTATACCTCAAAAAATCCTAATCATCATCATTCTCTTTGCCTTATCCGTATGCGGGGTAGGCTTTCCTAATTGCATTTCTCCACACAACTCTATCTTGGGTCATATCAATGTTAATCCCCTTTAGCAACATGTCCTGCCTTATCGTCTCCACCCAGTTCTTCTTTGGTCTTCCTCTCCTACTCCTTCCAGGAATATGCACTTCAGCTCTTCTTCGTATTGGGTGATTAACGTCTCTACGTTGAACATGACCAAACCATCTTAACCTATGCTCTCTCATTTTGGCATCAATTGGTGCCACACCTAGACTTCCCCTAATATACTCATTTCTAATTTTATCCTTCTTTGTCACTCCACTCATCCATCTAAGCATTCTCATTTCAGCCACATGCATTCGTTGTTCCTCTTTCTTTTTTACTGCCCAACATTCAGTTCCGTACATCATAGCCGGTCTTATGGCTGTTTTAAAGAATTTTCCCTTCAGCTTCATTGGAATTTTTGTCACACAACACACCACTCGCTTCTTTCCACTTCATCCATCCAGCCAGAATTCTATTGCATGCAACTCCATCTATTTCTCCATTACTCTGTAATACCGATTGTAGGTACTTAAAACTATTGCTTTTCACTAGTGATATTGATTATAGTTACTTTAGAGTATTCGTTACAAATCGTTACTTTGTATAAAGTAATCATTTAAAGTATTCGCTACTTTGATTACTTTTGTATTTGAGTACCGGCAATCATATCGAGAATCGCATTTCTCAGTATTTCGTGTAAGTATAAGATCCGATATAACGAACTTCACCGATCTATTTGATGGATAGAAATTAAATGATATGTAATTGTTCTGTCATTGCTGCTCCACAATATCAGTAATCTCGAGTAATATGTTTTCATCAATTAAGTGCCAAAAACAAACCCACGAAACTCTAGATGACGTACCTTAGTAGTAACCCTGGGCACCCAGGTGCTTCGGAGGTCGGTTCTGATTGCAAATTCGTGTTCAGTGACCCCACATACCCCGAAATAAGAAAATCTAGCCCTTAATATACTGATTTTAACATGTTTATGCATTTTTCGATGCGTTTTATACACTTTAGACATCGGTACATAATGCATTTCCACCTATTTTTGTATTGTAGACTTTTTCCAGACGTCATCCTAATCCTAAATAAAAAGCAAAAAGTTGCAAGTCTCTATGTATCTTCTTTTGCCCTTTAATTCGTCCAATTCTGAACATAGGCTTCCCCCAGTTTCCTCCATTCGCTTCTGTTTAGTGCTTTCTGTTTCCAGTGCGTTCCTCCTATCTTTTTAATGTCGTCTCCCCATCTCATCTGGGGTCGTCCTCTTGCTCTCTTTCCTGTCCATGGTCTCCATTGTTGTATCGTACTATTCCACCTATTGTCCGTTTGTCTAGCGTTATGACCTGCGAAGCTCCATTTTAGCCTGGTTATATGTTGACCTGCGTCTTTGACTTTTGTTCTATTTCTGACCCAGTTGTTTTGCTTTTTGTCTGTCAATTTTACTCCTAACATTGCTCTCTCCATGGCTCTTTGTGTCTTTATTATTTTATCCATGTTTGCCTTGGTCAAGGTCCATGTTTGGCATGCGTATGTGAGAATTGGGAGTATACACTGGTCAAACACTCTTGTTTTTAAGTAATATTGTATTTTTTTATTCTATAGGACCCATTTTAATTTTCCAAATCCTGCCCAGGCTAATCTGACCCTTCTGTTTACCTCCGCTGTTTGGTTTTCCTTATTTATTTTTATAATCTGTCCCAAATATATATAATCATTAACCGCTTCTATTGTGGTGTCGTTTAGTATTACGTTTCTATTGTCTTGTGTGTTTGTCATTGTTTTTGTTTTGGCAAAATTCATTTTTAGACCTATTTGTTCGGATTCATTTGCTAGTTCGGTTAGCATGGTTTGTAGTTCTTCAAAACTTGATGCTATGACTACTACATCGTCTGCATATCTTAGGTGGTTTAGTTTCTTTCCATTTATGTTTATTCCCATGTTTGTCCATTCCATTGTTTTGAAAACATCTTCCAGTGCTAATGTAAACAGTTTAGGAGAAATAACATCTCCCTGTCACACTCCTCTGTTAATTGGTATGGGTTTTGTGGTTTCGTGGTTTTGTGGTTTCTTCCAATTGTACTGTCATTGTTGCATCTATGACCTACTATATCTCTATGTACCTACTATATTTAAAAATAGATTTATTCTTGTGTTTTTAGTTTTAAATGCCCTGGTCTAACAGAAAGAATGCCATACCTACATGTAAAATTAAAGTAGATGATCATAGTCTAGAAATATTATCATTTCTACATATTTTCGGTCAATCTAAGCTATTTTTTTCTAAGTCTGATAAGAATAGTGTGTATTTATTATTAAAAACTAATGTGTTGCATTTTTATTTTCAAAATAACTAAGATCTGTGAAATTCTGTGAATTATTTACCTCGACAAATCGTATAGAGTCTAGACATCTGTTTCTGGGTGCATGCTTTGTTAAATGACATACTTCCCTCTGTTTCAGCCACTTCTCAGCTCCCTGTAATCCTGTAAAACTCTTCATAGCCTTCACCCTTCATAGATAAAATTTTAGTTAACTGTACTGACTGTACTGATACCCAACACTCGTGGAATATCAGCCGAGTAGATACAATACTCAAAATCAAAATAGGTACTCGCTCTGATACGATTGGCACGAAGTAATCAGAGTAATCAAAGTAACGATTTACCTCTCTGTATAGTAATCGTTACTTTCGGTATTCGTAAGTAACGAGTAGTTTGTAACGAATAGTTACTTTTTCAACATCACTACTTTTCACAATCATTTCACCATCCAAAGATACCATTTTATTTGTAGTAACTCCATCTTTAAATGAACATTCCAAATACTCTGTTTTTGTCCTACTAAGTTTTAAACCTTTTTCCTCCAGAGCTTGTCTCCACTGTTCCAGTTTTTATTTTAAGTCTCTTTCACTATTTCCTATTAACACTACATCATCAGCATACATTAGGCACCATGGAATGCTACCCTGTAGTTTCGCTTTTATCTGGTCCAAAACTAATGAGAATAAATAAGGACTAAGCACCGAGCCTTGGTCCAATCCTACTTTCACCTGAAATTCATCAGTCTCTCCCACATCTGTCCTAACACTAGTCATTACTCCCTCATACATATCTCTCACAATCTTTACATATTCGCCAGGGACTCCTTTCTTATTGAGTGCCCACCACAGAATCACTCGAGGAACTCTATCATATTCTTTCTTAAGATCAATGAATACCATATGAGTGTTGGTCTCTTTATTCCTGTATTTTTCCATCAGTTGCCTTACAATGAAAATTGCATCTGTTGTTGATCTGCCCTGCATAAAGCCAAATTGATTATCGGATATTTCGGTTTCTTCACGTATCCGTCTATCAATTACTCTCTCCCATATTTTCATGGTGTGGGTAAGTGGTTTTATAGCCCTGTAGTTTGTACGTTGTTGTATGTCTCTCTTGTTTTTGTTGACAGGTACTAATATACTGCTTCTCCATTCGTCTGGCATTTGTCAAACTTTCATAATTCTATTAAATAGACCTGCTAGCCAACTTATTCCTGTCTCTCCCAATGCTGTCCATACTTCCCCAGGAATATCTTCTGGCCCCACTGCTTTTCCTTTCTTTATTTTTTGAAGCGCTTGAGCCACTTCCCCGTTTGTTATTCTGGTAACCATTGCTGTTACTGCCTCCGTTAACTCCACAGGCTGTCTGCCAAATTCTTCATTTAATAAACTGTCAAAATACTTTCTCCATCTGTTTTTGACATCCTTTTCCTGAATTAGTATTTTGTTATTTTCATCTCGGATACATCTAATCTGATTAAAATCTCTCGTTTTCTTTGCTCTCTGTTTGGCCTCAAAAAATCCTAATCCGCCTCGGAAACAGATTGGAAACTCAAGACGACAACAGCACCGAAAACGGACAATGACTTTTGGTACGTAGAAAGTGAGGAGTATTAGAAGTAAGCTGGAAGAAATAATACGCGAAATTGACAAAGAGAAAATAGATCTGATAGTTCTAACAAAAACAAAAAAAAAAGACAGAGTACTCAAAACATAGGTAAGTATATACACATATGTATGTAGGTATATACTGGAAAAATACATATACCTTGGACACGAAATAAAAATCACAAGAGACAACCAAACATACGAACTACGAAGAAGAATAAACCTAGCCTGGGCTGTACAGCATATGGAAAACTCAAAGACATCTTTAAAAGCGATATACCAATTTCTTTAAAACATAAAACATTTGACCAATGTGTGTTGCCTGTGATGACTTATGGTGCCGAAACTTTGACATTGACAGCTACAACTTCTAAAATGCTGCAAATAGCTCAGAGGAAAATGGAAAGGTAAATGCTGAGTATATCGCTTCGTGACCGAGTTAGAAATGAAGACTTAAGACGAAGAACAGAAGTTACTGATGTAATTTCCCGAATTGCCACCCTGAAATGGAACTGGTCCAACCACGTCACCCGCGAATCAGTGATGGGAGGTGGACAAAGATATTACTTGATTGGAGGCCGAGATTAAACAAAAGAAGTAGAGGAAGACCACCTACTCGTTGGACTAACTATCTCAGGAAAATGTCGAGAAATTTGGATGCAAAGTGCTCAAAATAGAGCACAATTGACAAAAATGAGGGAGGCCTATGTCCAGCAGTGGACGCAAAAGGCTGGAGGATGATAATGATGATGAATATATACACATAGTTATATGGTGAAGTGAAAAAGGAAGAACATGCGAAAGGAGGAGTATCAATACTAGTCAAAAATAAATATAAGGAAACCATCACAAGATTGGAAATATTCAATGAACGAATAACAAAGATGAACATAACCCTAAAATCACATAGAATCTCAGTTATTGGTACGTTTGGACCCAACAAAGACGCTAGAGTAGAGGAAAATAAAAAACTACGAGTCTCTAGATGAAACATTCTCACAAATAGGCATCATTCGAGAAATTGTGATTTTGGGAGACCTAAACGCCAGAACGGGCAGCAAACAAAACAATTAAGTTACAGGAACTTTCGGTGAAAATGTGTTGAACGAGGAGAAAGCAGCAAAAAATCTCGTGATACTATCTCGATATCGTAAGTATTAAGTCTCATTTTAGTTTTCTCTCAAAAGTAATACCAAATTCTGACCTTAATATGTAACATGTTATTTTAAATTATAAATAATATTAATAATACAGAGATGGGATAGTGGGTGGGAGAGGCTGATAAATTTCAAGTGAAAGTAGGATTGCAACAAGGCTCGGTGCTTAGTCCTTATTTATTCTCATTAGTTTTGGACCAGATAACAGCGAAACTACAGGGTAGCATTCCATGGTGCCTAATGTATGCTGGTGATGTAGTTTTAATAGGAAATAATGAAAGAGACTTCGAACAAAAACTGGAACAGTGTAGACAAGCTCTGGAGGAAAAAGGTTTAAAACTTAGTAGGACAGAAACAGAGTATTTGGAATGTTCATTTAAAGATGGAGTTACTACAAATAAAATGGTACCTTTGGATGGTGAAATGATTGTGAAAAGCAATAGCTTTAAGTACCTAGGATCGGTATTACAGAGCAATGGAGAAATAGATGGAGATGCATGCAGTAGAAATATGGCTGTATGGATGAAGTGGAAAGAAGCGAGTGGTGTGTTGTGTGACAAAAAAATTCCAATGAAGCTGAAGGGAAAATTCTATAAAACAGCCGTAAGACCGGCTATAATGTACGGAACTGAATGTTGGGCAGTGAAAAAGAAAGAGGAACAATGAATGCAGGTGGTGGAAATGAGAATGCTTAGGTGGATGAGTGTAGTGACAAAGAAAGATAAAATTAGAAATGAGTATATTAGGGGAAGTCTAGGTGTGGCACTAATTGATGCCAAAATAAGAGAGCATAGGTTAAGATAGTTTGGTCATGTTCAACGTCGAGACGTTAATCACCCAATACGAAGAATAGCTGAAGTGCAGATTCCTGGAAGGAGTAGGAAAGGAAGACCAAAGAAGACCTGGGGGGAGACGATCAAGAAGGCATGTTGGTAAAGGGGATTAACATTGATATGACCCAAGATAGAATTGTGTGGAGAAATGCAATTAGTGAAGCCGACCCCGCATAGGGATAAGGCAAAGAGAATAGGGTGCCTGTTCGTTTCGAACGTTGGCGATCATTTTGGCTATGATGACTTTGTTAGTTGCTATACGGAATAGTTGTGTTGAGGTCTTTCTATACCATGCTCTCAGGTTAGCAAGCCAGGATATTCTTCTTCGTCCTGGGGCCCCTTTTCCTTCAATTTTACCTTATAAAATGCATTGGAGTAGCTCGTATCTGTCTTGATTTCTCATTATATGCCCCGAGTACTGCAGCTTACGGCCCTTTACGATGTTGACTAAATCTGGGGTTGTGTTCATCCTCCGTAGTACTTCTTCATTGGTGACTTTCTCTGTCCATGGTATCTTCAGGATCCTTCTGTACAACCATAGCTCAAAAGCTTGAAGTTTCGATAGAGTTTCCGCCTTCAATGTTCACGTTTCTACTCCGTATAAAAGCACTGAGTACACGTAACATTTGAGAGCCTTATTTTTGTTTTTAGACTGATCTCGTGGCTCTTGAACACAGAGCTCATAGTCAAGAATGCACTCTTTGCCTAATGATTAATAATACATAGATATATAAACAATACTAAAATATAAAATATGTACAAACTCGGTATGTAATTGACTTACCTATTAATCCTGGTATTTTCTTTCTATTGACTTCCTCTTTTAGTATGGGTAACCACATCCTACTACATTCTACCGAGGAATTTGCGACACAATTGGTTTCATTTAGCATAATTAAAACCGCTTCTTTGATTTTTCTCTTTTTACTATCTGTTTCTTTCAGGACTATACATAAATCTCTCCACTGAACTTTATGCTCATTATCCCATGCGTGTTGACATATTTGAGATTTATCAAATTCTCTATTTTTAATATAAGACTGATGTTCACTTATTCTAACGTTTAATGGTCTTAATGTTTCACCTAAATAAAATTGTTCGCATTTACAAGGTATTTTATAAATACAATTCTTTGTTTTGTTCTTTCTTGTTCACTGTTAGGTTTAGTTTTAGATAAAATATATCTCAACATATTTGTTGTTTTGAATGTTGTTGAAATGTTGAATTTATTTCCTATTGTTTTAAGTTTCTCGGATAGTCCTTTTATATATGGTATTGATATTTTCCTCGTATTATTTCTTGTGAATGCTATAGGATCCTGTTCTAAGTTGTTCTTTTCCATTCGATCCAATCTTGACAATTCCTTATTTATAAACGATAAAGGAGGATAATCATTTTTTAATTTTCTTTATTTAGTAGGATGAGGGCTGCTTCTTTGATTTTCTCCTTTTCATGTCAGCAATGTAACAAACTCAACATACTTTCGATATTTTTTCATCGTTATGAAGAAATACACTGCACTGTGTATTTAAAAAAAAAACTCAAAAACACTGCAATAGTTCACACAGTTCTAAAAACGATCAATAAATCAAAGCTTCGTGGTAAAACTTTATGGTTTAGTGTTAGTGGGTTTTGCGAATTTGTTTATTATTTTTACTGGCTCAATAAGCATAGGTTAAGATAGTTTGGTCATGTTCATGGTCAATGTCATGTTTGGTCATAGTTTGGCTCAGTCTAAGTTCTCAGTACAGGTGATAATTTATTCATTTAATTTAAAATGCAAAGTTTAAAAAACAAAATTTATAACATTTTTAAAATAATTTTATACTCAAACCGTAAAATTTTTGACATCCATCAAGTTAGCAGAACAAAGTCAGCAGAACATAGTTATTATTATTATACCATAATTAAGTGTCAATAAAATGCAAATTTAAATTTAATGTTCCAAGAAAAAAATGATTGCTCTTTTTTAAGTTATCGCATGTTCTGCTAACTTAATTTTATGCTAGCAGAACAGTAGTTCAAAAATTGATAAATCAACAAATAATTGAATGCCAGAGTATTCTCTGAATTAAATGCAAATTTAATGTTACAACAAAAAATGTACTGCTCTTTCTTTTAAAAAGTTATCGCATGTTCTGCTAACTTGATTTCATGCTAGCAAAACAGTAGTTAAAAAATTGATAAATCATTTATAATTGTATACAATAGTATTCTCTGCATTAAATGCAAATTTAATATTCCAAGAAAAAATGTATTGCTTTTTTTTAAGTTTATTGAGTTTCAAGTTAGCAGAACACTAGTCCAAAAATTGATAAATCATCAAATAATTGAATACCAGAGTATTCACTAAATTAAATGAAAATTTAATGTTCCAAGAAAAAATTTATTGGTATTTTTTTTAAAGTTATCGCATGTTCTGCCAACTTAATTTTAAGCCAGCAGACCAGTAGTTCAAAAAATCATCAAATAAATGGACACCAGAGTATAGTCTGAATTAAATGTAAATTTAATGTTCCAAGAAAAAATCTATTGCTTTTTTTTTTTAAGTTATTGCATGTTCTGCCAACTTGATTTCACGCAAGCAGAACCGTAGTTCAAAAATTGATAAATCATTTATAATTGAATACCATAGTGTTCTCTGCATTAAATATCAATTTAATGTTCCAAGAAAAAAAGTATTGCTCTTGTTTAAGTTATCGCATGTTCTGCTAACTTGAGTTTCAAGCTAGCAGAACAGTAGTTCAAAAATGGATAAATCATCAAATAATTGAATATCCGAGTATTCTCTGAATTAATTGCAAATTTAATGTTCCAAGAAAAAATTTATTGATATTTTTTAAAAAAGTTATCGCATATTCTGCCAACTTGATTTCAAGGTAGCAGACTAGTAGTTCAAAAAATGATAAATCATCAAATAAAAATGGATACCAGAGTACTTAGACTAAGTTTTCAATCCAATGGCATATAAAACATAATCTTATTCTACATCCCACCAGACTGAAAACAAGATTGCACTCTCTGATTGGACTAGATTATGATGCGGCTGTATTTTCGTTTTGCAACGAAATTGAAAATGGTTATTCATTTTTGATTTACCAGAGTATTTTCTGAATTAAATACAAATTTAATGTTCAAAGGAAAAAATTGAATGCTCTCTTCAAAATAAAAAAAAATGTCGTTTGTTCTGCTAGCATGACACCAAGGTATAACAGAACTTTGGTTCAGGGTTGTATAAAAAGGTACCTAATCAGAAAATGCAGACTGAAATTTTAACCAAATATTTGTTCTGATACCTTGTTTATAAATATGTAAATGCGCGACAAAAAAGTTAAACGGTTAATATTTAAACACATATATTATGTATATATTTAAATTTACAGTTATCTTGATTTAAAGCAAGCGAATCTATGGTTTAATTTAGTAGGAAGGTACTCAATCAGATATAAAAAAAAACGCTTAGAAAGGATTTCTTGCAGGTAACTAGGAAAACAAGGAAAACAACTATGGTAAATTTTTTCTTGGATTATTTGCATTTAATTTCGAGAATACTCTGATATTTAATTATAAATGATTCATCAATTTTTGAACTACTGTTCTGCTAGCTTGAAATAAATTTGGCAGAAATGTGATAACTTAAAAAAAGAGCAATAAATTATTTGCTTGGAACATTAAATTTGCATTTAATTCAGAGAATACTTTGGTATCTAATTATTATTTGATGATTTATCACTTTTTGGACTACTGTTGTGCCAGCTTGAAATCAAGTTAGCAGAACATGCGATAACTTAAAAAAAAAAGAGTAAAACAATTTTTCTTTGAACATTAAATTTACATTTAATTCAGAGAATACTATGGTATTCAATTCTAAATAATGATTTATCAATTATTGAACTACTGTTCTGCTAGCTTGATATCAAGTTGGCAGAACATGCGATAACTTTTTAAAAGAAAGAGCAATAAATTTTTTCTTGGAACATTAAATTTTATTTACACATAATTACGGTATAATAATAACTGTGTTCTGCTGACTTGATGGACGTCAATTATTGTAAGTTTTATAAAAATAATAAAGTTATAATCTGGATCCCCTTAACGAGTTGATAATGTCTAATCTCCCACGCACTGTGCATAGCATGCCGCTCTCAATCTTTTTCGGTTGCGTGAACAAATGACAAAAAGGCCAACTCATTCAATACTACCAATGGTCCTTCACAGATTCTTGAATGGACCTTTACAATTAGTCTGAGATTTTTCAACGTTTTTAGATACAAATGATATATGACAGAGCCAGATGTTTTCTGTCAGCCCTAGGATAGTAGAAAATAACTTTTTGGATATATTCCTGTGAAGAAATATAACACCTATGTACATTTAGTATAGGTGCTAATTTTAAATATAAAGGGTAATATTCTTGGCATGAACTATGCGATGGACGTTTTATCCGGCAGTTTTCGTACCAATTGACTTTAATATGGTCAAATTGCTTTAAAATTCGGTCTATTATAGAAATTAATAGTCTTCTCAATGACTTCCCTTTTACCTTTTGAAATACATTGGTTGAATAGACATACTTGAATAGGTTTTGTATATTTCGCCCATATACGAAAATATTACCTTTTTAATATTTATTAAGTGGGGTATAATGGATGACATATTATTTTTGATGGTGTTGGAATTCAACGAAACATATGTCAGATTTTAAATAGTTTTCAGGTATTTGTCATTTTAGTTTAATCCTCGATATTCATTTTAAAGGGCAATATTCTTTGCAAACTTCTATAAATAACAAAATTAAAAAAATAAATAAATAAAAACAATAAGATAAAATTTCTGAATTATCAAAAAAAAGTAGTGAATAATTAAATTATAAACTGTAAAGAAATAAATCTGAAAGTGAAGAGAGATCTGAATGTGAAGGAATAATAATTAACAGAAGATCTATTAACAACTCTGCAAACTCTGCTGACCAACTCCAATTACTAATACAAATCAAACAGTTTCTGTGGAAAATATGGACTAAGAATAAATATATGATAATAATAATTAAGAAACCAAATCATCATCATCATGGCATCTACACTCCTAGCGGAGTGATGGCCGCCCTCTTTGGGTTCTTCCGATTCGTTTGTCGCGGTGAATCAATCCACATTAACCTTTTGGTTTTACAATTGGTTGTGTGACTTAGCATCTTCTACAATTTTCCTCCATTCGTTCCTGTTTTTACTTCTGGTTACCCATTTTCTGACTCCCATCTTCTTAAGGTCCTCCACTATCTGGTTCTCCCATCTAGTTTTTGGTCTTCCTCGTGGTCTGCCTGATACAGGTCTCCATTTGGAAATTTTCTTGATAACGGCTTCTGGATTCCTCCTTTCTACATGTCCCATCCATCTGAGTCTCTGTGCCTTGATAAATCTGACGATGCCTTCTCCTTTCAGAAGTTCTCTTACTTCGTGGTTCATGAGTTTTCTAAATTCATTATTACCTAAGTTTAGTGGTCCTGCTATCCACCGAATTATTTTCCTTTCTAGGATCCTCAGTCTTTCTTCCTCTTTTTGTGTCAGACACATTACTTAAGCACCATATGTAATTATTGGTCTATTTGCTGCTTTGTAAATTTTCAGTTTTGTATTCTGAGTAAGCTTCTTATCTTTGAGTAAGTTACTGTATTTCCAGTAGGTTCTGTTTCCTGCCTGGATTCTTTCATTAATTTCAATACTACGATACTTCTATCATTAGTTCCATTAACTGAGACTCCAAGATATTTAAAATGTTCTACCTTTTCAAATTCATATTCACCAAAATTTAAGCTTATCACTTTAACTGGGTTTTTTCTTGAGCATATTAGGTATTTTGTTTTGTTTTGATTTATTTATAATCCCCTTTTGGATGCTTCTTTGCATAACTTCATAAATTCTTCCTTTAAACTTTTTAGGTTTCTGCTAATTAATGCTATGACGTCAGCATACGCCACAAGTTGCGACGTCGATGTTATAATCGTCCTTTTATTTCTGTAGCTCTTATTGTCCCTTCTATAGCGACATTAAATAGTGACATTGATAGAGATTCGCCTTGTCGTACTCCACTTGCTATTTCTATATTTTGGTGATTTCGTTATCTGTAATTATTGCTGTAGTCGATCCTTTCATTGCCATTTTCGTAAGCTTTATAAGTTTCATCACCCCGATGTATGAGCGGGAAGAAAAGGTGAAAAATACTCATACTCTCATGAGTCGCATCTGGCGAGTCATGAGGGCCTTCACATTTTACTCTCTTTCAACTTGTCTTGAGTAAAATTTTTTTAATTTTTCCTATCGGCCTATTCTTACTTTTGGTCGTATACTTGGCCAATTCTTACTTTTTCCGACCCCGAATGGCTATTAGGTTTCCGAGGGTAGACGGGTCACTATTTTCTACTTCTATCACTTCTTCTATCAATACTTCTCACCGAATGATTGCCGGTATAAGCAATCCCCCACTTACTGACCAACGGCTTCGGGCGGATGAGTTGGTGAGTGGTAGGGCACTCTGTTGTCCTGAGACCGAGAAATCGGTCTCAAAGGCGGAGGAACCAGGAAATGGTCAACGGCATCGGGATGTAGAAGGCCACGAGAAACCACTACATTAAAGATCCTTGTGGATATCTCTAGTACAGCTTCCCATGACAGATAAGGAAACTATAGATACATTTAATGATCATGGACTTCGGAATCCAAGATCCGGCAGGGGAGGAAGATCACAACCAGACCACGGGGCCTCTCAGGTCGTCAACACACGAAAACCCCGTGTCGTGGAAATCCACAAGATAGCTACGTGGAACGTAACAACTATGTTTGAAGGTGCGAAATTACAAAATATTCAGCTAGAAAGGGCCAGACTAGACATTCCTATCCTAGGTATATGCGAGACGAAATGGGTAACGGATACATTGCATACCACTCGGGAAAGGCAGAAGGACCCAGACGTAACGGAGTCGCAATCATTGTCAAAGAAGAAATTCGTAACTGTATCCGAAATTTCGTCCCTTTCAATGATCGTATCATGATGATTCAGCTGCAAAATAAACTACTGAATATTAATATAATACAAGTCTATGCGCCAACAGCTGACAAACCAGATGAAGAAATTGAGCAATTCTACAGCCAAATTAAACAAATTCTCCGGAGCACAAAAAAACATGAAGCTGCAATTATTATGGGAGACTTCAACTCAAAAGTTGGTGCCGAAATCACACAAGATATAACCGGAAAGTATGGACTTGGAGAAAGGAACGAAAGAGGGCAAAGACTAATACAGTTCTGCCAAGAAGAGAAATGCATTATAGCAAATACTTTGTTTCAGCAACCTAAAAGACGACTATATACCTGGAAATCTCCAGCTGATCAAGAGGGAAAGATAGTCAGAAATCAAATTGACTACATTATCATTAATAGAAGGTTTAGAAACAGTATTACATCTGCAAAAACATACCCAAGTGCAGACGCAGCAACTAACCATAATCTGCTCTGTGCTGGATTCAATAAAGAAAAAGGATTGGATGACCGATAAAATACTAGACCTTTTCAACAAAGAAGAAATTGGAAAAACAAAGACGAGATTCGGTATAGAGAGATATATCGACAAATAAGATACGAGGTTAAGCGAGCAAAAGAGGACTGGATGGAACAAAGATGTCGTGAAATGGAAGAACTACAAAGAAAACATGATGAGTTTAATATACACAAAAAGCTTAAAGAAATTACCTACACTCAGAGAAAAAGAACTCCTCACTTTATGAGAAACTCCAAAGGTAAAATAATTCTCGACTTGGATGAAAAAAAGGAAGAATGGACTAACTATATAAAAGAGCTCTTCCTGGATACGAGGCCACCACTTAACACCACAAAGTATACGAATACTGGTCCTAGTATTTTAAAAGCGGAAGTAGAGAAAGCCATCAAACAGAGCAAAAATGAGAAATCTCCAGGCCGTGACCAAATACCATCAGACTGGCCCAAACTTCTGGATGACGACAATGTCTCACAACTAACAAACATTTATAACCATATATACGAGACTGGCATGATGCCACAGATATGGTTAGAGTCTACATTTATTCCACTCCCAAAAAAGACTAATACATCATCATGTAAAGACTTTAGACTAATTAGTCTCATGAGCCACTCTCTCAAGCTACTTCTTAAGATAATTCTTAATAGAATCAAGCAGAAATGTGAAGAGACAATGGGAAACAAACAATTCGGTTTCAGAGAAGGATTGGGAACAAGGGAAGCTTTGTTCTCAATGTTAACATTACTTCAACGATCATGGGAAGTACAGAAACCAATTTACGTCTGCTTTATAGATTTTGAGAAGGCGTTTGATAGAGTTCGACATGATAGGTTGTTTGAATATCTAGAAATGATTGGAATAGACGATAAAGATCTGAGACTTTTACAACATCTATATTGGAATCAAGAAGCTTCTATTCTGGTAGACGGCAAAGAAACAGACAAAATTTGCATTCAAAGAGGTGTCAGACAGGGTTGTGTGTTATCCCCAACTTTGTATAACGTATACTCAGAAATAATTTTTAATGAAGCCTTGGAAGGACAATGTGGAGTTCGAATCGGGGGAGAAACTATTAACAACATCAAATATGAAGACGACACCGCGATCATGGCTGAAAATATCGAAGATCTTCAATTCCTTATAGATCGAGTCACTAGAGAATGCTCCAATAACGGACTTAACATAAATGCAACAAAGACAAAGTTACTTGTGGTTAGTAAACATGACGTCGGCCCTATGCAACTAATTGTCAATGATGAATCAATAACAAAAGTTAACCATTTTAAATATCTAGGATGTTGGATAAACGAGACACTAAATCCGGATGAAGAAATTAAAACTCGTATAGAAATTGCAAGAGGAGCATTTATGAAACTTAGATCTATTCTGAGCAACTCTCAGCTGAACTTACAACTAAGAATCAAGTTCCTAAAATGTTATATGTATCCTGTATTACTATATGGATGTGAAACCTGGATCATGAAGGTTAACATGATGAACAAATTAGAAGCCTTTGAGATGTGGTCGTATCGTAGAATGCTCAGAATATCTTGGGTTCAACGCATTTCAAACAGAGAAGTCTTAAACAGAGTAGGTCAAGGCGAAGGTAACTTAATGAAGGTGATAAAAAAGAGAAAACTTGAATATCTGGGGCATATAATGAGAGGTAGCAGATACAGGATGCTGCAGTTAATACTCAATGGAAAGATCGACGGAAAAAGGGGAATTGGTCGAAAGAAATATTCATGGCTCCGAAACCTTCGTCAATGGACTGGCTTATCAGCAGATCAAAATTGTTACATGCCGCACAAGATCGAGAACGACATCGGCAAATTGTTATGGAAGCTACCCACGCCTAAAAATTTGGGCACGGTACTTAAAGAAGAAGAAGATAAGTTTCATTGGTATATCTAGGTTTTTCATGTCTTCTATTAGGTCGGGTCTTGTTAAGCTGTCAAGGCTTGCTTGAAGTTTATGAAAAGGATGTGTAAGTCGATATTATGTTCGTAACATTTCTTAATTGACTGTGTGATTATGTGAACTGCGTCTATTGTTGACCTTCCCTCCCTAAATCCGTGCTGGTAATCTCCTATTTTAGTTTCAATGTGTTTTGAGAGTTTTTGTCTGATTAATGATGTCAATATTTTGTAGCAGCTGTTTAACAGTGTTACTCCTCTATAGTTGTTACATTTTGTGGTGTCCCCTTTCTTAAGAATCGGAAATATCCATCCAGTTTTCCATTCTTCGGGCGTTCTTTCTTCTTCCCAAATCCTTATTATTAGGTCGTATATTTTTCGTTGTAGTTCTTCTCCGCCTCGTTTTATTAGCTCATTTATTGGGATTTCATCTGGGGCTGCTGTTCTCTTTTGTTTTAGATTTCTTATCACACGTAAAAAGTCCTCATATGACGGCTTTTCGATTTCGATTTCATCATCATGGTCTGTTTCTTCTGTATATTCGAGAGAACTTTCCCTCGCCTTAAATAACTCTTCGTAGTATTTCTCCCATATTTTGACATCAATCTTAACTGTTGGTTTCTTCTTGTTTTGTGATTTTATATATTTGTAAAGTTTTACATTATTCTTGCTATTTACTTCCAACTCTTCTATTACTTCATCAATCCATATCTTTTTTTTATTTGTATAGCATTTGTCTGAGTCTTTCTTTTTTCTCCTATAGTCTTCCAGATCTTCTTCTCTACCTGTCTTCAGCCATTTCTTTCGAGCTAGGTTTTATTCCCTGGTTGCTGTTTCGCAGTCTTCGTCATACCATTCTTTTTGCCTTTTTATTTCTTTGTATCCTATTACTTTTTCTGCTGCTATCGAAATGTGACCTTTTATTTCTTTCCACGTTTCTTCTATGTTATTAGGGTTCGAAACTTTTAAATTTGCTTCAAACTCTTTAGAATAATCTTTCTGAACAGTATCCGAATCTAGTTTCCTTACGTTCCAATTTTTTCTTTTCGTGAATTTCTTTGTCTTTAATTATTTTCATTTCCATACTTCCAATTACTAGGAAGTGGTCAGAATCTACATTTTCACCACGATACGACCGGACATCTTGAATTGTTTTCCTCCACTTTTTTAAAATCAAGATATGATCGATTTGATTACTCTCCGTTAATCCTGGTATTATAGTCTGGGCTGATTATCGGAGAATATGCCATTTTTGGGAATAGTACATTGTTTACCGGGTAGGAAAAGCTTAACATTCCTGGACGACTGTGAAGATTGCTAAGTCGAGGCGCAAGCCGAGACTTAGCAACACAGAGTCCAGGAATGTGGCTTTTCCTACGAGGTAAACATACTATTTTTCCGCAAATCGTTTAAAATTCAACAGATATTGATTGATTTAAAAAAAACGCGATAATTTTATTCCCAAATAAATGGTGCTTTGAAATTCCTAATAAAATTACTTGGGTTACTATGGAAACGTATTGAGGTTTTAAAACGTATACGCAATGTGTTTTCTATCATTTATGTAGAACACTAACAACTGTACGGAAATATCATTTCCTTACAGTAAGGAAATGACATTTCCTTACAGTAAGGAAGTCCTGACTTTTTCTTCAAGAAATTTTGACAGGAATGTCAAAATTTCCTGGCGATTTGCGGAAAAAGTTATTTACCAGCAATTTTATTGCTGGAATCGAATCTTATGATTGTATATATTAATAATATAGATATGCAAAGTCCGCAGATAGTGTGCTACTTTTTGTATAAACAAAATGGCGCCCGAAAATCGTGTTTTTTTCAATTTTTGCTCTATAACTTCAAAGATTTTAACTTTAGACCAAAAACACCCAAATAAAAATTCACCGCAATTAAATTCTGCATAGAGACGTGTTTTTTCTGATTTACTTCGACGAAAACTTTCCCCGGAAAAAGCGGGGTTTTCCAACAAAATCTTTAATTTTCAACTAAACTTTTAGATAAGTATTTGTTAATCAATATTTAAATAACTTGGTAACTTAAAAGCCCTTTTTGTATGTATTATAATTCCAGAAGCCCATAGAAATTGAATGAATAGTTTAGCAACAATTGACATGTTAATTAAAAATTTTCGGTCGCTATAATAACGACAATAATTATGTTGCATAAGAATATTTATGATTTTTTCATAAAAAGACACTATACATATCTAACGTACTTCACAGAATTGCAATTGGATTATTTAAGCGGCCTCGGGAATATTTTAAAATTATAAACAATTTTTTGGCTTAAAAACAAATAGAATATCTCGGGAAATATAAAACTAAATTAAATTGTGAAAACGGTATTCGAAAGAAAGAGGCAGGAGGCTTCTTTTAAAAGATAAAACGTTTAATTATGACGAGTGGTTCCTGAGATACAACCGGTCAAAGTTGACCAAAATTTACGGCAAAGATATAAATAATAGGATCATAATTTTCAAACCATCACCTTTTTATTTTTGTTCTCTTTCGCCACACCAATTTTTGTATCTTTAAAGTCCTCATCACATATATTATTATAATAAAAACTATCGATAATACGTGTGAAAATTGCCAGAAATAGCAAAATTCCAATCAAAAATTAGGTTGGAAAAAATGTAACCCTCAAAGTTCAAAATCGGTATACGTTAAAAACAATACATTTTTTCGGCTTCCCATGGAGCAATTTCCTTCATTCTTTTTTTGTTCCCAAGTAATTCGAGTAGAGCAATCGAACTAACGCATTATTAAATGTCAAACTTGCTTGTGTTTTGTTATAATAAATTAATTTATTTATTATAACACAATATTTTAATTTGTTTAAATAAAAATTGTTTAAATAATTATACAGCTTTCAAATGAGAATATTTATGTTTTTAACTTTAAAAGGTACACTTGTAGTAAGTTTATCTAAAAAAAGCCTACAACTGGAAAAAATATGTAATTTTCTGTTCTTATAAATAAATTAATCTATTATAACAAAACAAAAGCAAGTTTGACATTTAATAATGCGTTAGTTCGATGGCTCTACTCGAGTTATTAGGGAACAAAAAAAGAATGAAGGAAATTGCTCCATGTGAAGCCGAGAAAATGCATTTTGTTAACGTATACCGATTTTGAACTTTGAGAGTTACATTTTCTCCAACCTAATTTTTGATTGGAATTTTGCTATTTTTGGCAATTTTCACACGTATTATCGAGAGTTTTTATTATAATAATATATGTTATGAGGATTTTAAAGAATGAAAATTGGTGTAGAGAAAGAGGACAAAAATAAAAAGGTGATGGTTTGAAATCTATGATCCTATTGTTTATATCTTTGCCGTAAATTCTGGTAAAATTTGACCGATTGTATCTCAGGAACCACTCGTCATAATTAAACGTTTTTTCTTTTAAAAGAAGCGTCCTGCCGCTGTATTTCGACTACCGTTTTCATAATTTAATTTAGTTTAATATTTCCCGAGATATTCGATTTGTTTATAAACCAAAAAATTGTTTATAATTTTAAAATATTCCTGAGGCCGCTTAAATAGTCCAATTTCAATTCTGTAACGTTCATTAGATAGGTGTAGTGTCTTTTTATGAAAAAATCATGGTTATTCTTATGCATCATAATTATTGTCGTTATTATAGCGACCGTAAATTTTTAATTAACAGATTAATTGTTGCTAAACTGTTCATTAAATTTCCATAGACTTCTGAAATTATAATATATAGGGAAAGGGCTTTCACGTTACCAAGTTATTTAATTATTTATTAACAACTACTTATCTAAAAGTTTAGTTGAAAATTAAAGATTTTGTTGGAAAAACCCGCTTTTTCCGGGGAAAGTTTTCGTCGAAGTAAATCGGAAAAAACACGTCTCAATGCAGAATTTAATTGTGGTGAATTTTTATTTATTTGTTTTTGGTCTAAAGTTAAAATCTTTGGAGTTATAGAGCAAAAATTAAAAAAAAAACACGATTTTCGGGCGCCATTTTGTTTATAAAAAAAGTAGCACACTATCTGCGGACTTTGCATATCTATATTATTAGTACATACAATAATAAGATTCGCTTCCAGCAATAAAATTGCTGGTAAATAACTTTTCCTTGTATTTTGCTAATTAGCCCAGAGTATTAGCCATGTTACCTTAGGTATGATCTTTTTTGTGTTTGAAGTGTGTGCTCATTATAAATGTGTCTGTTGCTGCTGCTAGGTTACAAAGCATTCTCCCAATAGTATTCGTAATTATGTGGGGGGTTTCCTTACCAGCTACGTCCTTGTTTATATCTTCCTTTCCTATCATTCCCTTGAAATCACCTAGTAAAATTAATATGTCATTCTTGGGTATATTTTCATATATCTCTTCGAGTTCTATCTATAAGATATTTGGACCCTTTCAGTACTTCACTACTTCTAACAAAATTAAAAAAAAAATAAATAAAAACGACAAGATAAAAATTTCTGAATTATCAAAAAAGTAGTGAATAATTAGATTATAAACTGTAAAGAAATAAATCTGAAAGTGAATAGAGATCTGAATGTGAAGGAATAATAAATAATTAACAGAAGATCTATTAACAACATAAGATATGCAGTTGACACCGTGATTAAGGCAAGCTCTGCTGACCAACTCCAATTACTACTACAAATCAAACAGTTTCTGTGGAAAATATGGACTAAGAATAAATATATGATAATAATTAAGAACCAAATATACATGTTTAAACAAGCATACATTTAGGTCTTAGGAAATGTACCCATAGAAGAGGTTGATAAATAGAAATACACAGAAACATGGATTTCAGAAACTAATAATGAAACAACAGAAATAAGGGCCGGGATAGAAGTAGAAAGAAATGGGTTTATAAAAATAAAATCAATTCTCTGCAACAAATACCATAGATTAGAACTGAGAGTAAGAGCTCTGAGATACTACGTGTTTTCGATACTGCAATGTGGGCTTGAAAGGTGGACACTAAAGCAAGAACACATATAGGCCTGAGAACACATATAGTTAGTTAGTTAGTTATCTTTATTCCAAAAAATCACAAATTTACAATAAATATAATTTTAACAAAAATATTTGTACAAGAACAATATGTGATTTTAGCCTAAGCGTTGGAACCGTCTAGTCTAGATCATTAAAATTTATTAAAAACATATTGACTTAACAATTTTTTAATTTTTTTTTAAACTTACATATTGAAAGTGCTTTAATCCCAGTGGGCAAATGGTTGTATACTTTAATACCGGAGTACAATGGACCATTTCGAGTACGTCTATAATTATAATTGGGAAGAATTATATCTTGCCTGCGTGTATTGTGACTGTGTATATCAGAAGGTTTTAACAATTCATGTCGTTTTCTATGTATAAGTAGAGACATCTTATAAATATAAATATTATTCCATGATCTTTGAAGAGAGGTCTACATGAAGTTCTATTTGTTAAGTTGAACAGTGCTCGAATTGCTCGTTTTTGAGCCACATATGTGGATTCTGCTGTGCTAGCCGCGCCCCAAAATTCCACACCATATTACATAATACTTTGAAATTGAGCAAAATAAACTATTTTTGCCACACAAAAATTTGTATTTTGTCTAATTGTTCTTATGGTATATGTAGCTCTGCTGAGGGTTTTATTAAGTTCAGTTATGTGGTAACTCCAATCAATTTTGCTGTCTATGTTTATGCCTAAAAATTTAATTGTATGACAAGAATAATGCTTTCTTGATCCACTTTAATAACAACATCTTCCACATTTTGATACAAATTAAAACGGATACTTTGTGTTTTACTAATATTCAGAACCAATTTATTGGCGAGAAACCAGTCTGATATCTCTTCAACTGTAGTAGCGGCACAGGATGTTAATGTATCAGAACTATCGCCTTTAATTACTATACTCGTATCATTTGCAAAAAGTGAAAATGTGGTATTCAGGAAACTAGCTACCAAGTCATTATAGATAAGAAACAGTGTTGGTCCTAAAACAGACCCTTCTGGAACTCCACACTGAACTTCTGCGAAATTTGAATAGGATGCTTCACAGCTACTATCAGAATTATTTATTCTAACACACATTTTTCTGTGTGATAGGTATGTCTGAAACCATTTATGTGGTGTACCTCTAATGCCGTAGTACTAGATCTTGTCCAGTAGTATTTGATGGTCTACGCAATCGAATGCTTTCGATAAATCACAGAAAATACGAAGAGGATGGTGTTTTGCTTCCAAGATTTTATGCACATTTTCGATTAGAGAAAATGCTGCATCTGTAGTACTCATATCAGATCTAAAGCCATATTGAGAAGTTGTTAGAATTTTATGTTTATTTAAAAAAAGAAGTAATTGTTTATTTACGCACCATTCTAATAGTTTTGAAAGGGACGGTAATAGAGACACTCCGCGATAGTCCTCTATATTACACCTATCACGTTTTTTATGTACAGGAATAACTACCGATTTTTTAAAACATTTAGGAAATATTCCGTTTTCAAGAGACAAATTAAAAAGAAAAACTAAAGGCCTACAAAGGGTACAATATTTTCTTTTACAAGGGTAATTGGAATTTTGTCAAGCCCCGCGGATTTCTTTGGTTTTTGTGACAAAATGCACTCCCTGACATCAGTTTCCATTAAAGGTCCAAAAAACAATGAACTTACATTATTTGCCGGTAAACTCTGCAAATAGTTATCACTAGACTAAGTTTTCACTCTAATGGTATATAGCATATCCCACCAGAATGAAAACAATGGGAACCTTCTCTGGTTACACCTCCGAGGCTTCTACAATTTGCAAGCCATACGGATGCTGAGACTAAGGAAGATGAGGGAATTCTACAATTTACAATTCACGTCCCATCTGCTCAGCGCGGTAAAGTTCCAACGAGACTGGTTCCCTTCATACTCCACACAGAGTAAATGTAAATAAAAAATGAATAACCATTTTCAATTTCGTTGCAAAACGAAAATACAGCCGAACCATATTCCAGTCCAATCAGAGAGTGCTGCAAGCACCTCTACCGGTTTCGAAACTTATTAGTCTCTCATCAGGAGGCACATATGCTGCTCTCCCTGATCCAACCAAAACAAACCCCAGCGTGCAGTCCCGAATTGCAACGAACGAAATGGCATAGATGCCCTAGCGGCAACTGCTAGCAAAAGACTAAGTTTTCACTCTAATGGTATATAGCATATCCCACCAGAATGAAAACAATGGGAACCTTCTCTGGTTACACCTCCGAGGCTTCTACAATTTGCAAGCCATACGGATGCTGAGACTAAGGAAGATGAGGGAATTCTACAATTTACAATTCACGTCCCATCTGCTCAGCGCGGTAAAGTTCCAACGAGACTGGTTCCCTTCATACTCCACACAGAGTAAATGTAAATAAAAAATGAATAACCATTTTCAATTTCGTTGCAAAACGAAAATACAGCCGAACCATATTCCAGTCCAATCAGAGAGTGCTGCAAGCACCTCTACCGGTTTCGAAACTTATTAGTCTCTCATCAGGAGGCACATATGCTGCTCTCCCTGATCCAACCAAAACAAACCCCAGCGTGCAGTCCCGAATTGCAACGAACGAAATGGCATAGATGCCCTAGCGGCAACTGCTAGCAAAAGACTAAGTTTTCACTCTAATGGTATATAGCATATCCCACCAGAATGAAAACAATGGGAACCTTCTCTGGTTACACCTCCGAGACTTCTACAATTTGCAAGCCATACGGATGCTGAGACTAAGGAAGATGAGGGAATTCTACAATTTACAATTCACGTCCCATCTGCTCAGCGCGGTAAAGTTCCAACGAGACTGGTTCCCTTCATACTCCACACAGAGTAAATGTAAATAAAAAATGAATAACCATTTTCAATTTCGTTGCAAAACGAAAATACAGCCGAACCATATTCCAGTCCAATCAGAGAGTGCTGCAAGCACCTCTACCGGTTTCGAAACTAAAAGAGTTATCACTAGATTTTTTACTTTTGATATTAGGAATAATACTTGATGCAATGTGTTGAAAATAAGATTTAAATTCTTCTGCAACTTCAGTTGGATTTGTGATATCAATATCATCTTTTTTAATAAATATATCTTTCTTAGCGGTTATGGTTTTTTTGTTAAAATGTGAAATTAAATCCCATGTCGCTTTAGATTTATTATTTGAGGAGTTGATTATACCGTGGAAGTACTTATTTTTTGCCTCTAATTATTTGTTGTAACCATCGACAATACGTTTTAATGTAGTTTTTTATGGTAATATTATTTGTATATTTTTTTAGTTGTAATAAGAATCTTTTGTTTTTTGACGATACTTTTATTCCGGGAGTTAACCAACCTTTAAAATTTCTTTTGTTATGCATTTTTTACGTTTAGTCGGGAACGCGTATTCGAAGCCCGAACCAATTTTTTCATTAAAATTATTATAAGCTACTTCCACATCTGATATTTCATATACATCATTAAAGTCGCACTGACGAAGATACTCAAGAAATTTTAATTTATTAGTTTGACAAAAGGATCTAACCAGATGATATTGATTATTAGCATCAGCTTTATCCACACTTATGGTTAAAATTTGAGCTTTGTGATCAGACACTCCTATGTACTTCAAATGCAGACCCCTCAAATAATAGTTTAGGATTCAAATTAACACAAATATTATCTATTCGTGTAGCAGACGTTATTGTTACTCTAGTAGGTTCTAAAATAGTTGGTATTAAATTATACATTGTCAATATGTTTTCAAAATCAAAAACATTCCTATTCTTACAATCTAAGTCTATATTAAAATCGCCGCAAATTATACAGGGTGTCCAGAAACTCTACCGACAAACGAAGACAGGAGATTCCACAGATAATTTTAAGACAATTTAAACCAATTCACCTAGTCCGAAAATGCTTCTTAAGGGAGCTAGAGCTCTTTGAAGATGGCGTATTGTAATTAGTTTTTCTTAAATACCTCCAGAACGCTTTTATGTAGAAAAACGAAAATTGGTATGCATATTTAGTTTTCAGAGATGAATCGATCCATCCATTGCAAATTTCTAGTACCGGTCATAGGCGTCCGTTTTGGGTAGAGAAACGGGTATTTTATCGCATAACTTTTTTGTTCTTATTTTTTATGCATTTTTGACATCGGATTATTAAATTGTGCGGTATTCTAGTACTAAAAGGTACTCTTGCTTTAAGTCGGTAGGATACACCGTTTTCTAGAAAAATCGATTTGAAAGTTTTTCGTTTTTGGAATTTGAAAAAAAATTGAAAGAACTTTTCAACAAAAAACGAAGTATTTTACCAACATAAAGTAAGAGTAACTTTTAGTACTCGAATACCTCATAATTTAATAATCTAGTGTCAAAAATGCTCAAAAATTCAAGACAAAATGGTTATGCTATAAAATAACTGTTGACCTACCCAAAACGGACGCCTATGACCAGTACTAGAAATTCGCAATTAATGAAATCGATTTATCTCTAGAATATAAATAAATGTACCAGTTTTCGTCTTTCTAAACAGTTTTTTTTTAATTTTCTTTTTTTAATTTAAAAAGCGAAAAATTTTCAAATCGATTTTTCTAGAAAACGGTGTGTCCTATCGATTTAAAACAAGAGTACCTTTTAATACTAGAATACTTCACAATTTCATAATCCAGTATCAGGAATGCATCGAAGTTAAAGATAAAAAAGTTACGCGATAAAATAACCGTTGCCCTACCCAAAACGGACGCCTATGATCGGTACTAGAAATTTGGAATGGATGCATTAGATTTATATCTTGTAGATAAATACTGGTACCAATTTTTGTTTTTCTAAATAGAAGCGTTCCGGAGGTATTTAAGAAAAACTAATTACAATACGCCATCTTCAAAGAGCTCTAGCTCCCTTAGGAAGCATTTTCGGACTAAATGAATTGGGTTAAATTATCTTAAAATCAACTGAAGAATCTCCTGTCTTCGTTTGTCGGTAGAGTTTCTGGACACCCTGTATAATTGTAATTTCTGTATTTTAAATACAGTTCATTAACAAATCGCACAACACATTAAAAAATATTTGCAAATCTCCCGAGGGGGGGTCTATAAATACAAGCAATTACTAATTTTAAATTATGATTGTTTACAACGGTAAACTCAATTTTGTTATCTATTGAAACAGTTTCTAAATTAACAACTGGACTAAAATCAAACTTTTTATTAGAAAAAACAGCCGCTCCACCATGGGAATCCGTTTTCCTACAATATTTGTTTATTAATTGATAGTCCTCTAAAGAGTAAAAGTCAAATTCTCCCTCTTGAATCCAATGCTCTGTGAAACAGATCACGTCAATACAGTTTTCTGAACTATAATCGTCAATAAAAATATTTATGTCATCAACTTTATTGCGAATTGAATGAACATTAAGATGCATTATTTTTGCGAACATTGTTCAGTTGAATTCGGATTTAGCTCCGTATTCCACTTCTCAAACTGTAGTTTTTTGAAGACGATGATGAATTTTGTTGTTGCTGTGATGAAATTGGTTTTTGAGAATCGTCGAATTTTTGCTTAATCTCTGTCAAAAACATTTTTTTGTTGTCCACTATTATATAATTATGTCTAATAAAAGTCGTTGCACCAGAATCTTTAATTTTCTTCAAGTAAGGGACCAGTTGTTTTCTTTCTTCTATCGTTTTTTTACTAAACTGCTCTGATACACTATAACTGATGTCTTTTAATTTCCTAGAATTTCTCATAATTTGATATTTTCTGTCGATAAGTCGATTTCTAGTCTTATAACTGTGGGTCGATCTCTGCGTTCTTTTTTATAGCCAATCCTATAGACATCCTGTATATCACGTTCTTCCAACTTGACTTCCATTTCCTCATTAACTACCGATAATACCTCTTCTATAATTGCGTCTTGGTTTATAAAAAGATTTTCTTTCAGTCCATATACAACTATATTGTTTTTATTTCGATTATTTTCCAGATTTACTATTTTATTTTCAAGTTGACTGACCTTTAATTTCAATTCATCGTTTTCTTGTCGCATTAGTTCCATGCCAGTTTTTATTGAATGGATATCAGATTTAATTTCTTCTATTGTTTGAATTAGTTTATCAAGTTTTTGCTCCATTGTAGTTTTAAACATTAAAAAAATTAGATGACTTACAACATCACGATGAATTCACATACAAAAATAAACGTTTGGTGTACTTACATGTACCTTGTATTTTATGTTTATTTTACGTGTTCACTCAACAGTGTCTATAACGGTGTCTAGTCGGACAAACTTTGATGTATGGAAACACTGGAACAGGGAAAGTTTTAATAGGGAACTTGCACATTTTTTTATTACATAATAATGTTCAGTTTTGTTTAGAAGTGAGATTTCTAAAATATCACTCGTCAAAAACTCGTAATAACTTAGAAGTACAAATTTAAAATATTCTGTGATTTAAAATAGTTCAAACGACCCGTGACCTCACATTGTGGTACCATATGGTTATGTTTATGGTTATATATTTAGGTATATTCTTCTTCTTCTTTATTTTATCGGCCTCCACCTACTTGGGTATTTGGCCAGCTCATCGTCGCGGAATAAGGGAAAATATTTATATTCTAATGACATTTATCGTATGTCATTGTAATAATATATAACAGTTTGTTGAGATTGGAGTTTAATACAGTTTTTGAAGGAAAGGAAAAGTTTACTATGGAAACTAAAAGAAAACACTGTAAGTGTTGTTTAGTACCAGTTTGTTAAAGTACAAGTTTTCTAAATATTTAAAATATTTCATACGATCAAAAACACTTGTGACGTATTTTCTCTCACGTTTATAATGTCTAATTTAAAATAATATACTTTGTTTACTTTGTTGGTGCAAAATGTAAACACACAACCATATGACGTCACGACGCGTTTTGAGCTAGCTGCAATAATTTGAATCTAGAATCGTCTTTAGGGGCCAAATGGAACCCGAAAACAACTTTTTTATCGTTGATACATGTTTTAAATTATGTTCTGTCGTGTTCTATAACATATTTTTCGAATTTGAAATTTTACGCAAGTTCCCTATTGTGGAACGTGATTTTAAGTATGTATTTTATGTGTATTAATTGTGTTTTAACATGTCATCTTGGAGTCTTGTTCTAGCATTCATACGAGTAAGACCTGTGCCAAGTATAATTAAAATCTAGTTTACCTTATCAGTAGTAATTAATGTATTTGATTTCGATTTAATAGTGTATTTTAAAAAGTGATTTCTGGACAAAATTTGTACGTATTGCTTTCTTTATATTATTAAACCATTATAAATTGTATTTAATTTATAAAAAGTGCATACCAGCGGCTGGTTTCACCAGTTTGCTGGTTCTTGCTGACCATCCAGCATAATGGCTTTGAATGCAATTCTGATACCAGAACCATTTAAAGAAAAAATATAACACGAAGCTATTGTCTGTATCTGCATGACAAGTACAAACATACACAGTAATCCTACAGTTTCTACCTCAACCATGGCCCTTCAAAGTGCTACAAATACTCAAGCTACTACATCAATTTCGTACGTAAACGCTGCAAAATCTTCGCCGAAACCACCATCCCTACCCAAAAAAGAGCAAGCCATAGTCCTTCACGCAGAAGAAAACCTTAAACTTCTAGATTACGTTAAAGCTATTGGTGATGTCATCGGACCAAAAAATATTTCCTTTGCTTCCAGAATCTCCAATAATAGAATCTGCATATATCTAGCCAACCCAAATCTCGTTGATCAACTTCTGAAGTCCCACCCAACTATCCAAATCGGATCCCTAATTTTAAGTATTAGGAAACTTGTCTCCCCGACAAAAAGAATATTAATCTCGAATATCTCTCCTTATATTCCCCACCAACTTGCAGAAAATGCAATCAAGAGTCTTGGTCTTCAAATAGCCTCCCCAGTGTCTTTCCTTAGAGCAGGAATTCCAGGTGATGAATATTCCCACATCCTCAGTTTCCGCCGCCAAGTGTATGTCTTTTCACCCTCTGATAATTTCGAGCTTCACACCTCCTTATTAATTTCATTTGAAGGCAATGATAATAGAATTTTTCTTTCAACGGACAAGATGGAATGTTTCGTATGCAAACAGGCTGGACACGTTGCGTCAAATTGCCCCAATACTTCATCTGACAATGTGTTATCACAAAATTCTACTCTTTCTCATGACTCAACTCCCACTACCGAATCAACGCCACAGCAACAGCATACACAACTTGTGACAGACAATGTGTTATCTCAAAACTCTACTATCTCTTATGACCTAACCACCACCACCGAATCTACGCCACAGCAACAGAACACACAACTTTTCTCCCATACTGAATCACATCAAGCTGAAGACGGTGATCCAAACAACATAAATATTCAAAAACCTTCTTCAATTTCTTCTACTCCTCAAACCCTACTGCCAACTTCTGAAGCGAGCAAAATAATTCCCACCGAAGAGAACATTCCCACTAAAAATCCATGTGAAAAAACCTCTGAAGTAATGGATCAACAAGCTTCACTCGGAATCATAGGAGAATCATCCAGTACATCTGTGAAAAGAAGTATTGACGAAACGTTATCCCCTCCCATCGAAAATCTGAATACTAATAATCCAACGTTTGCTCTCCCTCAAACACCACGTCAAACCAACATCCAAAAGCCCAAAAAACCTAAACGCACAGCACCTACTCCTGACGCACTTAAATTTTTCATGAATAAAAATTCCACAACACTCCCATTAAACTATGATCAGCTAATAATGCTAATTGAAAATACCCAAGGTAACAATTCACCTATAGAAATTATCCAGGAATACACAACCGATCTCCCCGGTTTAATAAACCTATTAACCATATCTTACCCATACCTATCAGACAAAACTACGAAACATCGCTTCACCCGACTTAAAAATAAATTGAATCACTATCTAGGTAAAGATATCACTGACAGTGAATTATCTTCCTCCGATGCCTAATTTTCAACTCTATATTACAGTGGAATATTGATGGACTGTTCCATCGTTTACCCATGCTTCAAATCATCCAATCAGAATACTGTCCAGAAATAATTTGCCTACAAGAAACTAACCTTAGTCCAAACACAAGTTACAATTCTAAGCAGTTCAATTGTTTTAGAAATGACAGAAAAAGTAATAGTAATTATTCTTCTGGTGGGGTTGCCACTTTGGTAAAAAAATCATACGTAGCAAGCCTATTTCCTGTAAAAACCAACCTCGAAGCAGTAGTAATAAAACTTTCAGCACCCTCTACACTCTACATTTGTAACATTTACCTACCATCAAGTACAATATTAACTTTTGACGATATAAATAACCTTATCGAACAAATTCCAACTCCTCGTATCATACTTGGTGACTTCAATGCTCACAATGGCATTTGGGGGTCTGTACGTACTGATACCAGAGGTAAATTACTGGAAAAGTTAATGTCTGACTTACAGCTTAACTTACTCAATAATGGGACTCCTACACGTTTTAATATTCAGACTGGAGATTCATCCGCAATTGACCTAAGTCTTTGTGACCCAGCGTTGTCACCTCAGCTCTTATGGGAAGTCTTATCACACACATATAGTAGCGACCATCATCCCATTCTTATAAGAAATCTCTCTAGGCAACAATCGCCTTATGAGTTTCTACCCAAATGGAAAACAGAGTCGGCAAACTGGACAGAATTTAAAAACTACATCGATAAAGCTATGCAGAACTTTATTGTAAAAAGTAACGTCAATAGTACTCTAGATGACTTCAATAATATCATTATACAAAGTGCAGAACAGTTTATAGGTAAAACTAAAGCGCCAAAAAAGCATTTACCCGTACCATGGTGGAATCGTGACTGTAGCGAAGCAATCCGGGCAAGTAAAAAAGCTTTCAACAGGTACAAAAAACATAAAAATATAGAGAACAAAATAGAGTACAAAAGACTTAAGTCCAAAACTCAACTATTAATTAAACAGGCCAAAAAAGCCAGTTGGATGAAATATGTTTCCAATATAAACAGTTCTACGCCAATAAGTGAAGTTTGGAAAAAAATACGCAAAATTTCCGGTTTCCACCAATCACCCTCAATATCCAGTCTGAAAGTAAATAACCAAATCATTACATCACCAACAGAAATTTCCAACATATTGGCACTGAATTATAAAAAAATATCTTCCAATGAAATCTTCGACCCCACTTTTCTTGAAAACAAAATACAACTCGAAAATTATAATACATTTCCATACGAAATTAGCCACAATCCTCTAAATCTCCCGCTAACATTTCATGAACTAAATGACTCACTTATAAATTTGAAGGATTCTAGTCCTGGCCCAGATGATATACCATCTATTTTTCTGAAACAGCTTCCAAATTCAGCCATAATCGTAATGCTACAGATATTCAACATCATATGACAGCAACACCAGTACCCCACACTTTGGACTAAGGCTATTGTGCTTCCATTTCTTAAACCTCAAAGTCCCCGTCTAGCTCCCGAGTCCTACAGGCCTATAAGCTTGACATGCTCTATGGGAAAATTACTAGAAAAAATTGTCAATGCACGGCTCACATGGACACTTGAAAAGTCAAATCTACTGATACCTGAACAAAATGGTTTTAGACAAAACCGATCAGGCATAGATAATATTCTAGACTTAGAAAGCGATATTCAGGAAACTCTAGCAATTCGACAACATTGTATAGCAATATTTTTTGATTTAAAGAAAGCATTCAACACGTGCTGGAGGTATAATATTTTGAAAAGACTGCACTCATGGAATATCCGAGGTAATTGTCTAGAATTTATTAAAAACTTTTTACGGTACAGAACATTTCGAGTAAGGGTTCAAAATTCATATTCAGAGGAATATATTGAAGAAAATGGGACTCCTCAAGGATCAATAATTAGCCCAACACTATTCTTAATCGCTATAAATGATATAATTAAAAATTTGCAAAAACCTCTGAAAGCTCGCATTTATGCAGATGATTTAGTAGTTTACATCAAAGGCAAAAACCCCTCTCTAATGTCGAAATCATTACAAAATTTTCTACACCAACTAGAAGAATGGTCCCATGGCACGGGATTTAAATTTTCGGTTTCCAAAACAGTGGGCATGGTATTCACCAATAAACACGCTTTCAGCACACCAATACTGAAATTTTATAACTCAACTATCATGTTTAAAACAGACGTAAAATTTATGGGAATGTGGTTGGATCAAAAACTGACTTGGAAAAAACATATAAATCAACTAGTCGCATCTTGCAATAAAAGATTAAATTTATTAAGAACATTATCCAACAGGGACTGGGGCTCTGATTATGATACCCTAATTAGCCTATATAAAGCCTTAATTAGATCTAAAATAGACTATGGCTCCATTGCGTACATATCTGCGTCCGAAACAACACTAAAACCCTTAGATAGTATACACAATGCAGCATTAAGACTTTCCTCGGGAGCATTTAGATCGACGCCGGTAGAGAGTTTATATAGTGAAACCGGAGAACCTTCTTTATTCCACCGTCGCATTTATTTAACATTAACTCATGCAACTTCTATAGCTTCAAATCCAAACAGACCTCTTTTTGATAATACATTCAATAATAAATATACGTCTCAAAATAGACATATTTCACACAAACCTTTCTATGAGAGAATTCGATTTTATCTAAGATATTTAGAAGTAAACTTTCCAGATATATTCCTAATAAATTTGGACCATCCCCCTCCTTGGAAAACTGATACCCCCCAAATAAATTATAATCTTACTGCATTTAGTAAGCACTCAACAAATCCAGCTGTTTTTAAAAATAACCTTAATTCAATCATAGCCAAACATGGAGATAATTGCTACAAGATATACACAGATGCATCAAAATGTAATACAGGAGTAGGTGCTGCATATGTAACCCCTAACAACCAATATCATTTTAGACTTCCCAAATATTTCAGTATTTTTTCTGCTGAACTTTATGCAATACTCAAAGCCCCTGAACATGTCAACAAAAACAAAATACCAAAATGCTTGATCCTAAGTGATTCACTCGGTGCTTTACAAACTTTAAATCATGTGTATCCTAAAAACCCCCTAGAGAAAATGGTAAAATCTGAACTAGAAGAGGCTCAAGAAAATTCCAGACGCATTACCTTCATATGGATCCCATCTCATATTGGTATCGATGGAAACGAAGCATCAGATCAGTGCGCCCGTAAAGTGTCGGAAAGTGTCGAAACAGAGGTAACGGAGTGTCGAAATCTCGCGAGTGACATAAAATCGTACTTTAGAAATCTAATCACGTGTAAATGGAACCAAGAATGGAAATATTCACAGACATCTTTAAGAACAATCAAGGATAATGTTTACCCGCGGCTATCGAGAATACGAGCCCGAAAACTTCAAACTGTTATCACACGTCTGCGTATAGGTCACACAAGATACACGCACTCTCACCTGTTTACAAGAGACGATCCCCCTAAATGTGAAATTTGTGACGAAATAAATAATGTAAAACATTTTTTAATTGACTGTCCACTTTTTGCAAATGAACGAATTAGATTCAATATTCCTAACAACATCAACAAACTTTTAGGCACAGATGGTTACTATGACAATATCGCAAACTATTTAAAATGTATAGGGCTATATTATAGAATCTAAATTACTGGAAGTTATACCTACACTGTATTCTTAATTTAAGATACATACTGTAATTATAGAAAATAATATCGATAATTATTTAAAACTCATAGAATTATATTATAGATTGTAAGTTATTGGAACTGTACTTCTACACTGTATTCCCGCTAATCACCTCTTGGTGGATGCGGTAAATTTTCAATAAAAAAAAAAAAAAAAAAAAAAACATGTCATCTTGACAAGTTTAGGATTGTGAAAACTAGAAGGTGGTTTTTAAGTTTATTCAATAGAAAACTTTATATTCTATGGAAAAATGTTCGTCGGACAAATATGTTAGGCATTTTTATAAGTCCGACACGTAGAACAAATCAAATGACAGGAATTATGTTGGTGATAAATAATAGCAGTCTGATATTTGCATGAGAGTTTAATGAAAGGGTAACAAATCAATTGAAAGCTCTCTCCGACAAAATACATGGGATGGATGGGTTTTCGGCGTCTGACGTTCGAAACCTGTAACCTGTTCCATAATTAAAACTTCCCCTGTTCCAGTGTTCTCGTCCGTACACCAAATTTTGTCGGACGACAAACCGTTAAGCTTTTAACAAATTTTCAGCTTGCTTTTAATATTTTTTACGCGCGATCGAGGTCTAATAAATAAGCTACAGGTATTTGAAATATGGTGTTACAGCAGGACTCTTAGAATAGCATTGACACGTACGAAAACCAACACGGAAGTGGGTGAGAAATGGGCAAAGAATACGAAATAATAAAATTAATAAAATAAGAAAGTTACAATATCTGGGACCCGTAATGAGGGTATAAGGATATTAAATACTAAGACTGATAATACAGGGAAAGATAAGAGGAGAAAGGAGTATAGAAAGAAGGAAGGTATCAAAGTTGAAAATTTTTAGGGGGTGGTTTAAATGCAGTTCCATTTTCACAGCAGCGGTAGATAAAATAAAGCGAGTCATGATGATATTCAACCTCTAATTGGGAGACGGTACGTAAAGTAGAATTGTAAAGAGACAAAGTTGTTCAGTAATAATAAGAAATTTTGTAAGATATTAGAAGAGCGAGTTTTTCAAAACAAAGAATACAATTCTATACTTACTTGTTGCATATCATTCTAAGGTAGATCCAAATTTCTAAAATATGCGTTGATGTGCAGTTATGCGTTTACAATAATGATTTTTAATGGCCCTGCGTTTCTGAGAGAAATGGAAAAAATAATACAATTGTCAGTACGTCCTATCCTGTCATAGAGTTCTGTTTGAGTTCTGTTTGAGATCTATTGAGTTCTGTTTGATTACATATATCTATTGCTATGAATTATTATTACTTTAGTTTTCTAAATATCTATTTTAACTCATGCGCTCTGGTTATTATCTCCAGTCTAATAATAGTTTTTAAGTTCTCCTGTTGACGACGCCTATACTATATTACAGTATTCGTATATCAGTGGGCAGTGGGTGATGACTTTTTATCCTACTGTTCAAAAATTAAAAGCATAATTTTCCATATATAGGAATGAACACTCTAAAACACTATTTTGCAGTGTTTGTTCTTCTTCGAGTGCGTTCTGGTATCGAAGATTGGCAACAATATTAGCAAAGGTTTTTTATTTTAGGTCTTTCTCAGGAGCCGAGGCCTGTCCAATCTTGTTTATATTAAAAACAGGAGCACTATCTTCGTCCTTGTGCATGCAATCTTACGCTCGATTACGATCTGTAGAAAATCATCTTGCTTGCTTCTCATGACTAGTGATGTAAGAAGAGAGTATTCTCAAGAGAATATTCTCCGCCAGAAAATTTTCAGCGAGAATTTTCTTTACTTTTCTATACTTTTCTATATTTACAACAACCCATAAGTATATTTTTTGCATCCCAAACATTATTATTCTTGAAGCCCAAACACCTACTTGCCGCTCCCTTTCATGAAATGCTTTTTTTTTGACCTGCCGGAGAATCACACGATAATAATAATAATAATAGAGTTTATTTGTAGCATTTAGTACATAATAATAAACCCAAGTTCTCACTGAAGTTGTTAGTCACATGGACTACAACTTGTGCGTGAGAGTTAAATTTTGATTATAAAACGACATAAATTTATCTTAAAGTTTACAAAAAGGAATTAAATAGTCTATTTCGCTCATCTTTCTTCAAATTTGGGCTCCTCTTCTCACTAATTCAGTTAACGTTAATTTTTGTTTATCGGACCTACGAAAATCTCTAATAAAGTTCAACAAAGGATTGCGAATAACTTCAGATGGGATTCTTCTAGCGAGATTTCGTTTTATATAAGAATTATCATGACTTTTAAGGTGTTTTATTCATTTTTACAGTAACTTTCTCAATTTAAACATTTATAAGTGACATTTGATATAAATCATTTTTGACATAAAGGTATATAATCATCTTAGATAAAATCCCCGAAAATCGAAGTAGCCGGGGCTGGGGAATCCCATGAAATACTAGGATATTTACAGTGTCAGTGTTTATTGTTTTGGCGCTATATTAACCCGGCACCTGCCACGTGGGGTGCTACCAGCACCCCATAACACATTTTTATCAAATATTTGGTATTTCAAGTTTGGTAACCGAGCTGTGCGTCATAGTAGCTTTCTATAATATTATATAGCACATATGTGTTAGTGTTTGAAGTGGTTATTTAGTGTCATTCTGAACTTATAGCTCTAAAGTCGAATTGGGGTGTCATCATCTGGCACTTTAAGTTTTAAATTTTTTTTTGTATTTTTGATAAACAGGTCAAATTTATATTTTTTATGGAAATAACTGATTTAAATTATTAATATACAGGGTGATCAACTTCTGTGACAAAGTCCAATATATCTGTTATTATAAAATATATGAAAAAAAGTTATTAATAAAAGTTATAGACACCTTTAATGTACATATTTTAAAATTAGTGAGAAATATACAGGGTCCTCCATAACACGGTGCCAAACTAAAGTTATGTTTTTTTAAATAGAACACCCTGTATTTTATTCAAAATCTGGTTTCTCTACATTTTTCTGATTAAAAAGATGTAGCACCTGTCTAGGGTTATACTGAGTGTTTCAAAGTTATGAGCATTTTTATCAAAAAAACATACTGACTTGATCGCCCTGTATAATTCTAACAGTATAATATAAACCCATTTTTTACTGTTGCTGACTGTCAACATTAAAGTAGTTTTGCAACAACGTACAATTTTTTTATCACTACACAAATTTTACACAGGGTAAGTAAAAATGCAAATAAAAGATTTTCTTCATATTTTTAAATGGAACACCCTGTATTTTATATTACCATCGAAAAGTTCTTTCATTATACTTGCATATCTTTTAAATATTCCCTATACCTAAAGTTGTTAGTTTTCGAGATATTTTAGTTTCATTGTGGATAACTCATAGATACGTTTATTACAGTAAATTAATTACCCTTAATAATAGAAACCTCCAATGAGTTTGTTAATGATAATTAAAATTAGACTGCATTTCATTTTTTCTCCAATTTTATGGTAAATTCTATACAATAACGATAATTTTATATTTACTAACAAAATGGTATTACTTTTCCGCGAAGAAATGGGAACTATAAATTGCTGCTATTTCTTTTTTAAGGTGGCTTTGAAGTAATTGACACAAGAACTGTCATATTAGATTTTAATTATCTGTACGTTTTTACTTTTGTTATTGATTATAATTGTTTGCCATATTGTTATATTTGTTGCCTAACAATGAATTTTAGTCGTAAAGAAATGACAGACATGATACGGATTTTAGGAGAGTGTTTCAAAAACTCATTACTCATTAGTTTCCACAAGAATTTATAAGGAACGGTGTCCATAGCATCAACAACCAAATAAGAGAGCATTTGACCACTTATTAGACAGGTTTAATCGTACTGGTTCTGTTTATGAAGCAAAGGAAAAAACAAAAATCATTATTACGGATGAAAATTAATTAAATGTTTTACTGCCTGTTACAGAAAATCGTCACACAAGTATTCAAAATATTACAAGAGAGCAAGATATAAGTTATGGATCGATCCAAAACATACTCAAGAAAAACAACATGCACCTATATCATATACAATTACATCAGGAACTTGTTGGGGATGATTTCGAACGAAGAGTACAATTTTGTCAATGGTCACAAAAACAAATATTTATACTGAGAGATTTTTTTGAGTTTGTCCTTTTTTTGGAGACGAGGCAACATTCCACAAAAATGGTAGTGTAAACAGACACAATTTTCATTATTATTCCACAACCAATCCATACTGTGCTCAGACACATAGTCAAACGAGATGGTCCTTAAATGGTTGGGGTGGAATCATAGGCAATTACGTTATAGTTCTATTTTTCTTTGAGGAATCGGTAAATGGTGAGGTTTATTTAAATTTTCTAGTGAATCATTTACCTATTCTACTTGAAAATGTACCATTAAACATCCGGCAACATATGTGGTACCTTCACGACGGAGCCCCTGCTCACCAAAACGCACTTGTCAACGGTGAACTCGATGAACTATTTCCTGAAAGATGGATAGGAAGAGATGGGCCAGTTCACTGGCCACCCAGATCACCAGAATTAAACGAAGGGGACTTCTTTTTTTTAGGTTATATTAAAGATGTAGTGTATAGGGCACCTCCAACAATAGTTGACGATATGAAAATAAGGATTCAAAACGCCTTTCAAAGTGTCACACAACAAATGCTTACAAACATCAGTAGGTCTTTCGAAACTCGTCTCGAGGCTTGTGTAGACGTTATGGGAGGTCATTGTGAACACCTTTTATAACATAAGAACGTAATAACATATGTATGTTAAACATATTTTTTATTAAATTTAGTTTTTTAAATAAATTTTAATAAATTAAAGTATTGTTATTAATAACTAAGTAATACATGCTCTTATCAAAAATAAAACTAAAGTATCTCGAAAACTAATAACTTTAGGTATAGGGAATATTTAAAAGATATGTAAGTATAGTAATAGAACTTTTCGATAATAATATAAAATACAGGGTGTTCTATTTAAAATTATAAAGAAAATCTTGTATTTACATTTTGACTTACCCTGTATACAATTTGTGTAGTTATAAAAAAATTGTACATTGCTGCAAAACTACTTTAATATTGACAGTCAAAAACATTAAAAAAATAAGTTTATATTGCACCGTTAGAAACATACAGGGCGATCAAATCAGTATGATTTTTTAATAAAAGTGCTCGTAACTTTGAAACACTCAGTATAACCCTCGACAAGTGTTATATTTCTAGAATCAGAAAAATGTAGAGAAACCAGATTTTGAATAAAATATAGGGTGTTCCATTTAAAAAAACAAAACTTTGGTTTGGCACCGTGTTATGGAGGACCCTGTATATTTCTCACTAATTTTAAAATGTGTACATTAAAGGTGTCTATAACTTTTATTAACAACTTTTTTTCATATATTGTATAGTAACAGATATATTGGACTTTGTCACAGAAGTTGATCACCCTGTAGACTCTATACTAACTAAATCTTAATTTTTTTAGATATTTTACTTGACTTCATTTATTAGGGCTTGGTACTTGCTAATTTGCTTATGACACCTTTTTTATTTTATTTTTTAACTTTTATAACATATTAGTGGCTAATAAGTTAATAAAACATGTTTATTTATCTTCTTGTGTTACTCAACACATTATTTTGTTTTTTAAACAAGTAGATCACAGAAAATTTTTAAGGGGTGCTGTGAGCACCCCACGTGGCAGTTGGCGCCTTGCAAAGCCACGTGGCAGGCGCCGGGTTAATGTGCAAATATTTAGAATAGTGTTCATTTAAGCAGAGAAGAACAAGCCGAGGGAACTGAGTTTATAGATAATTTACCAACTTTAAAGCATGGTGATCACTCAGCTTAAATAATGGCACATTTGGCACTTTATTGGTCTAGGATTTTTTTGGAAAACCATACTTTGTAAAAGCAATTGAAAAACTAGACCCAATCATATGGCAAAAAGGTACATGTTTAGGAAAAAAATTAACTAAAATAGAAGTTGATATAAAGCATGCCTTCATTCAGTGCAGCGACTGAAAGAAGTTTCAGTATTTATGGTTTTATCCATTCCTCTAAAAGAAATCGGCTTACTGCTAAACGGGCTAGTAAGTTAATGTTTATTGCTCACAATTTAAAATTGCTAGACATAGACCAATACATGGCTGTATTGAGAGTACATTGAAATGTAGAATGTAGCTGACCAGGATGAGCTAATGATAGAAACCTATTCTGAATCTGAGTCCTCATGTTTTTCAGATTTGATCACCACATCGATTATTTGCTGTTAAGAAGAAAATTTCATTTTTTTATCAAATGCATTTTGTCTTTTCTGTTGTTTTTATATTTTTTATATACAGTATATCCCTGTAAGTTGTATCCATATGGAAAACTTTTTTATTATTATTTTTACGAAAAAAAGTTATTCTTCATAAAAAGCTCTGCATGGTCCAAAACCTAAGATTCAACCATCAGATATAAAATTTTATGAATGTTATACGAGGTATGTCAAAAAATTTGAATTTCACTCAAGAGTAAAGTAGCTTTATTTTTCACAATATTGAAAATTGCTATTATGAAAAGTTGTTTGGAATTAAAAACTATATTCTAATGTGCATTTATATCCTTCTAATTGAAAAAAAAAACAATTTTTTTGAAAAATTACATTATTTTCAGTTATTTCAATTCTGATAACTCTTTTATTATTAATTTTACGAAAAAAAGTGATTCTTAATAAAAAGTTCTGAATAGTCTAAAACCTAAAATACAACCATCTTATATCAAATTTTATCAATTTTATACGAGGTATGTCAAAAAAGATAAATTTAGATCAAAAGTAAAGTACCTTTATAGTTCAGAATATTTCAATTAGAAGGATGTAATTACATACTGAAACATAGTTTTTAATTCTAAATAACTTTTCATAATAACAATTTTCGGTATTGTGAAAAATAAACGTATTTTACTCTTGAGCGAAATTCATATTTTTTGACATACCTCGTATAAAATTAATAAAATTTGACATATGATGGTTGTATTTTAGGGTTTAGACCATGCAGAACTTTTAAGAATATCTTTTTTTCGTAAAATTAATAATAAAAGAGTTATTTGAATTGAAATAACTGAAAATAATGTTATGTTACCCATAATTTTTCAAAAAAAATAATTTTTCAATTAGAAGGATGTAGTTGCATACTAGAACATATTTTTTAATTCTAAACAACTTTTCATAATAGGAAATTTCAATATTGTGAGAAATAAAGCTACTTTACTCTTGAGTGAAATTCAAACTTTTTGACATACCTCGTATAATATTCAAAACAATTGATATTTGATAGTTAAATATTAGGTTTTGGACCATGCAGAGCTTTTTATAAATAATAACTTTTTTTCGTAAAACTAATAATAAAAAAGTTTTCCATATGGATACAACTTACAGTGACATACTGTATAAAGGACACTGTTGTTTCGTCTCATATAATTTCATGACTTTTAATACCCTATTTCATCTTTAACAATATCCCTAAGCGAGTCATAAGGTCATTCTTAAAAAATTCTCCATATCGAGAATATTCTCGGGAATATTCTCGAGAATATTCTCCGATTTTTCATTCTCGAGAATTTTCCAACACTACTCATGACATGTCCCAGATATATAGTTTTTATGATTTCAATCAACTCACGTTATTTGCTTATTCGGTGGAGAGCTTAAAAATTGGTGGTGTAGAAAGTCCATGGTATTCGTAATATTCGTCTATATATCCAGGTTTCAAAAATGATTGAAGTCTCTTCAAACTGGCAACATTTAACATCCAGGCCTCTCCATATAACAGTGTAGAATGTTTATAATACTTTACAAAGTTGTATCCGGATAGCTCAGGCGGTAGCATGTCTGACTTCCACGCAGGTAGGCAGGGGTTCGAAACCCAGCGCCGGCCAGAACATCTAGATATTTTTAAAATATCTATAGGCTCCAGCTCGACTCAGCCTGATTAAAAATGAGTACCTTGGGTAAAATCAGGGGTAATAATTGATAGCAGACTACCCTGCTATAATCCCAAAGCCGCGTTAGCGGTATAAAACGGGAGACTATTATTATTACAAAATTGTTCTACATCAAGTGATTTATCATATAAGAGGCTTCGCATTTTTAATAATTTTGTCCTTGTCATTTTGATTCGGACTTGGATTTCTAGGTCAGGTTTCAGATCCTCACTAATCCTGCTGCCCAGATATTTAACCTTAGAGAAAAAATATGTAACGAACATCACTTGTTAATCATAGTAAGAGGAAAACTGACAGAGCGTGTTGCGACATTATGAGTGAAATAAAAAAATGTAACAGAAAAAGATAAAAACTGAAGACGGAATTCAACCCAACGTGAAAAAGATTAAACGTAAGAAGAGATAGAGAAATTTCTGTCAAAATTTGGTATTTATGACCCTTAAAATAACACCAAATGCTAAAATTTATTAGCCTGTGGATAGTGTGGATGTCTCGTCAGCCGAGGGTATGATCAGTGGCGTGGTAATTTTATGGTCAAACTACGTTTTGTTCTAATTTTTATCATTGTGAGAATTAAAAAAACCAACTAATATTTTTATCTCCACCACTGAGAGCGGTCAACTTTTTGGTTGCCTGTATTCTTCGGGACATTTTATCACAAAGTGTAAATATTACTAATTTTACCGTCTTGTGGGGTATCTGCGTTCTCTTTATTTTCCACTATTATATATATTATATCTCTCTTTGCCGACGTTTAAATTGGGACCCACTTGAATCTCGCTTCAACACGCGCCTCGACCTCGTCGTGAGAATTCTCCAGTAGAGTGATGTACGTTACTGTTTTTTAATTTTAACAAGTCTGATACTGTTGGCTACATAACCAATAGGTACATATAAGTACTTCCTGTTGCACTTTCAGTTTAGTCTTGACATCTTTCAAGATCTCTGTTACTATAATTAGTTGCCAACGATCGTTCAACATGTGAGGAACGAATTCAACTCAGTTGAGGGTCAGATAGTAGTCGGGGCCTAATTCATGTGTTATCTAATACATCCATGTTTATTTTAATTATTACAGTCAATGTTTCCTTTCAACTAAAAAAGGATACCAAATGGGAGAAAAACAACTTAAAATAATCTGCTATGCGGACAATGCAATACTAATCTCTCAAAGTGAAGATGATTTACAACGTATGCTGCACCAATTCAACATAATCGCCAGAAAATTTAACATGTTAATTTCCTCAAAAAGACAAAATGCATGGTTATAACAGCAGATCCAATAAGATCTAAATTGAAGCTGGAAGGTCAGGTAATAGAACAAGTGATGGAGCTTAAATATCTAGGCATAACACTATCTAGCTACGGAACGCTCGAAACAGAAGTAGAAGATCAAGTGAATAGAGCAAACAGAGCCGCAGATTGCCTGAATGACACAATATGGAGAAATAAAAATATCGGAAAAGTAATGAAAGGCAGAATTTACAAAACAGTCATCAGACCAATAATGACATACGCGGCAGAAACACGACCCGACACAGAGAGGACAAAAAGATTGCTCGAAACAGCCGAGATGAAAACCCTTTGAAAAATCGATGGTAAGACTCTATGGGACAGAGCTAGAAGTACTAATATACGACGGAGATGCAAGGTAGATAACATTAATAACTGGGTAAGAAACAGAAGAATAGAATGGAATGACCACATAAGCCGAATGACAACCAATAGGGTAGTCAGGACAGCGAGAGACGGTTCCCCAATAGGAAGACGATCAGTGGGAAGACCACGAAAACGATGGAACGACAACTTACTAGAGGCACATTGAAAAAATAGACAGAGTCATGTCTATAAAAAAAGAAGAAGAAGAAGAATGTTTCCGTGACTGAATAACTTTAAAGGGTATTTACCTAAATATTTTCTGTGGTAACTAGCCTGTCAGCATCTTGTGAGTATAAGCTATACCTTTTTTTCAACTCTATTCAGGCGGGTTGACAATACTAGTGAATAACGAACGTGGCTCACGCTTACGGATTTTGCCCGTATAACCACACTTTTTTAACTTTTAAAATTTCAACGATCTTTTCAATTTTAATAGTGGGATTACTTATTTGATTTTAGATTCACTGATGATGGACCGATAGGTTCGAAAACGTTCTGATGAACACATTTTATTCAATCCATTGGGATTTTTAAAAAGAAATTTAGTAAATATACCTTTTACATAGAAGTGGTTTTACTTCATGTTCCAGTTTGTTTAACTATAAGGTATACAGCCAACCCAGGGAACTACCACTTTTAAATTTTATGTAATATAAAAAATAATTTGTCTAAAGTGGAAGTAGTATTTATATGGGCAATGGGACATCCAAGCGATAAAGTTTCCCGCAAAAACACCAATAGTCATTAACTAAGGGAATTGCGCTTGACATATGGGGTTTATGCGGAATCGCCTATACATTTGTCGCTTATATTTTGGACTACTGTAACTTTAATGGAAGTTTCTTACGCAAGGAACGTAGATAATTAGTCCTTCAATCCATAGATGGCATAAGTCCATTTTCGGAACAAAAGGACTACTGGGGTTTTTGCAAAGAACGCCTCATTTGATTATCTATTTTCAAACTGGAGCAGTACATTTGTATTTATGCAATGCATAGACACAAATTTGTATTTATGCAGTATGTGTGAAAGGGGGGTGTGTGTGAGCGTGTGTGTGTGTGTGTGCGTGTGTGTGTGTGTGTGTGTGTGTGTGTGTGTGTGTCTGTGTGTGAGTGAGCGTGTGTGTGTGTGTGTGTGTGTGTGTGTGTGTGTGTGTGTGTGTGTGTGTGTGTGTGTGTGTGTGTGTGTGTGTGTGTGTGTGTGTGTGTGTGTGTGTGTGTGTGTGTGTGTGTGTGTGTGTGTGTGTGTGTGTGTGTGTGTGTGTGTGTGTGTGTGTGTGTGTGTGTGTGTGTGTGTGTGTGTGTGTGTGTGTGTGTGTGTGTGTGTGTGTGTGTGTGTGTGTGTGTGTGTGTGTGTGTGTGTGTGTGTGTGTGTGTGTGTGTGTGTGTGTGTGTGTGTGTGTGTGTGTGTGTGTGTGTGTGTGTGTGTGTGTGTGTGTGTGTGTGTGTGTGTGTGTGTGTGTGTGTGTGTGTGTGTGTGTGTGTGTGTGTGTGTGTGTGTGTGTGTGTGTGTGTGTGTGTGTGTGTGTGTGTGTGTGTGTGTGTGTGTGTGTGTGTGTGTGTGTGTGTGTGTGTGTGTGTGTGTGTGTGTGTGTGTGTGTGTGTGTGTGTGTGTGTGTGTGTGTGTGTGTGTGTGTGTGTGTGTGTGTGTGTGTGTGTGTGTGTGTGTGTGTGTGTGTGTGTGTGTGTGTGTGTGTGTGTGTGTGTGTGTGTGTGTGTGTGTGTGTGTGTGTGTGTGTGTGTGTGTGTGTGTGTGTGTGTGTGTGTGTGTGTGTGTGTGTGTGTGTGTGTGTGTGTGTGTGTGTGTGTGTGTGTGTGTGTGTGTGTGTGTGTGTGTGTGTGTGTGTGTGTGTGTGTGTGTGTGTGTGTGTGTGTGTGTGTGTGTGTGTGTGTGTGTGTGTGTGTGTGTGTGTGTGTGTGTGTGTGTGTGTGTGTGTGTGTGTGTGTGTGTGTGTGTGTGTGTGTGTGTGTGTGTGTGTGTGTGTGTGTGTGTGTGTGTGTGTGTGTGTGTGTGTGTGTGTGTGTGTGTGTGTGTGTGTGTGTGTGTGTGTGTGTGTGTGTGTGTGTGTGTGTGTGTGTGTGTGTGTGTGTGTGTGTGTGTGTGTGTGTGTGTGTGTGTGTGTGTGTGTGTGTGTGTGTGTGTGTGTGTGTGTGTGTGTGTGTGTGTGTGTGTGTGTGTGTGTGTGTGTGTGTGTGTGTGTGTGTGTGTGTGTGTGTGTGTGTGTGTGTGTGTGTGTGTGTGTGTGTGTGTGTGTGTGTGTGTGTGTGTGTGTGTGTGTGTGTGTGTGTGTGTGTGTGTGTGTGTGTGTGTGTGTGTGTGTGTGTGTGTGTGTGTGTGTGTGTGTGTGTGTGTGTGTGTGTGTGTGTGTGTGTGTGTGTGTGTGTGTGTGTGTGTGTGTGTGTGTGTGTGTGTGTGTGTGTGTGTGTGTGTGTGTGTGTGTGTGTGTGTGTGTGTGTGTGTGTGTGTGTGTGTGTGTGTGTGTGTGTGTGTGTGAAAAATGGCTTGGATGCGAACCCGTTAGCCACAGGTAATTTTGCATTCCATGAAAATAATATGGTTTAAATCTCCAATCGAAACATTATCACAAAAACAGAATGATGAATTAATTATTCCTAATTTGTGCAGATGTGCCTCATATTTCCCGTGTCGAGTTTTTAATCTGACGATAGTAGAAATATCTTGCTTTGGCAGGTTATATTTAAATACGTATTCAGGTGGCGGAGGAAGTTCTTGATGTAAAGAAAAATATAAATTTTTTTACATGCTTGTAATATTTTTCCATTCTTTTTTCAATATTTTATTTATTCTAACTTTGACGTCATTTATTGCATCTGTTGATAAGATGTGAGTTAGTATCTCAACTTTTTTTATTGCATCTTTGGCCAACTCATCAACTTTCTCATTACCCAGTGTACCGGCATGCCCTTTAACCACGTCAGTAGGTTTTTATAGGTTAAAGTTCCTTCGAATAGTTGTGTTGTGTGATTTTATAAGTAAAGACCATTTTTCGTTCATTTTTTATTTTGGTTTATTACTATAAATATCGTTTTTCCTATAAATTAATGAAAAATTCCTGCAAAAACCCCATATGTCAAATGAATAAATGTCCTTCAGAAATAAACAAAAGGAAAAAATAATGTTATTTATATTGTAAACTGTGTGTAATCATCAAAATAATAAATCACTAATTTGAGAATTTCCGTAAACTTAATAGGGTTCAATTAAATAACTTTTTTTTTAAATATCTCCGATGTTGTAAAAAGTGACATATGGGGTTTTTGCAAAGAACGCCTCAAATATCTAACAATAGCACGGACAAAATACGTAAGCGTGAGCCACGTTCGTTATTCACAAATACAAATTTGTATCTATGCATTGCATAAATACAAATGTACTGCTCGAGTTTGAAAATAGATAATAAAATTAAAAGGGGTAGTTCCCTGGGTTGGTTGTATACCTTATAGTTAAACAAACTGGAAAATGAAGCAAAACCACTTCTAAGTAAAAGGTATATTTACTAAATTTCTTTTTAAAAATCCACAATGGATTGAATAAAATGTGTTCATCAGAACGTTTTCGAACCTATCGGTCCATCATCATTGAATCTAAATTCAAATAAGTAATCCCACTATTAAAATTGAAAAGATCGTTGAAATTTTAAAAGTTAAAAAAGTGTGGTTATGATTACTTACTTGAATACTTGCAGAATAGCCCCAGAACCAAACAAAGGTTGTGATTATAAATCAATCTACATTATATTAAAATAATATTGTAAAGGCTAAACGCCGATGTTAATGGATGTTCCTCTGGGAACATGGTGATACTCTACCCGAGGACCAAATAAACCATCTTAGGTCAACGATGACTACCAAGTGTCAAAGGTTTGTAAGGAAATGCTTGATGTGACATTGACAGTTACGGAAGAAGGTAGTCGATTTTCAAAAGAATTTAAAACAAAAGTCATGATCCAAAACGATGATATGGTAAAGATTTTAATATCTGAAAATGTCTGTTATTCAAATCTATTGTTTTTAAAAAATGTGTTTTACAAAATAAAATCATTTTTAACCGTAACTACAAATCGACTCTATAAAATAAAATTAAATTGATCAAATTAATCAAGAAGAAGAAAGTGAGCTGATTAGTAGTAATGATAGAAATAAAAATAAATAAGAAGGTGGTGAGATAGAAGAACATTTTAAATTTTGAATTGGGATATTATTATACAAAGAAATTACTATGTCACAAACATGTATATTAATATTTAGGTCTGGATCCCGCGTATGAAAAAAAAGTTGATTAATAGCAAGCTGAAAATTTGTTAATAGCTTAAGGGTGTCTAGTCGGATAAACTTTGATATATGGGAACAATGGAACAGGGGCAGTTTTAATTGTGGAACAGGTTAAAAATTTGGAACGGTCAAACCATGAAAACGGCACATTTATTTTGTCCGACAGAACAGACTTAAACTCTCCGAACAGAGATTAAACTTTCATGCAAAAATCAGACTGCTATTTATCACCTGTCATAATTCCTGTCATTTGACATATTCTACATGTTCCACTCATTAAAACGCCCATTTGGTGATAAATAGCAGTCTGATTTTTGCGTGAGAGTTTAATCTCTGTTCGGAGAGTTTAAGTCTGTTCTGTCGGACAAAATAAACCTAAAATAAACATAAAATGTGCCGTTTTCGTGGTCTGACCGTTCCAAATTTTTAACCTGTTCCACAATTAAAACTTCCCCTGTTCCAGTGTTCCCATATATCAAAGTTTGTCCGACTAGACACCCTTAAGCTATAAACAAATTTTCAGCTTGCTATTAATCAACTTTTTTTTCATACGCGGGATCCAGACCTAATTGTATTGGTGGTTGTAATATGTAGAAGAGAAATTTTTTTATTTGAATGTAGGTGAAAAGTTAAAAAATAAATTAATTGGAGTTAAGATGTAGGCAATCTGATAGTAGGAAATGTATGATTAAAGGAATGCAATTATTATGATTATTTCATTCGTAGGAGATTCTGACCAATAGAAAGCTACAGAAATCTGAATTAATCGATAATTATTGATAATCTCCCGTCGTTAAGTATATTACGTCAGATGCCCTTCGTTGCTACGAAAAAATACATTCAGTGACATTAATGACAATTAATGTTTTAAAAATTATAAAAGTGATGACTTTCAATCGTCAAATATTTATAAAAACTGTGTGTTTAATGGTACTTACATAAATAAATTACAATAAAATTTTTGTTTTGAACAGTTTTATTCATGAAACAATCGCAACAAATTGCACTCGACATCTGAAATTAATATAGAATTTTTGCTCTCGTGACACTTTGACATAATTTCACTCGCCTTCGGCTCGTGAAATTAAAACTGTCAAAGTGTCACTCGGGAAAAATTCAATAATTTCAGAGCTCTTGTGCAATTACTACTGATTATTTCATTCATAGGAGATTCTGACCAATAGAAAGCTACATAAATCTGAATTAAATCGATAATTTTTGATAATCTCCCGTCGTTAACTATATTACGTCAGATGCCCTTCGTTGCTAGGAAAAAATACATTCAGTGACATTAATGACAATTAATGTTTTAAAAATTATTAAAGTGATGACTTTCAATCGTCAAATATTTATAAAAACTTTGGTTTAATTGTATTAATTTGTACTTACATAAATAAATTACAATAAAATTTTGGTTTTGAACAGTTTTATTCATGAAATAATCGCAACAAATTGCACCCGAACTCTAAAATTAATATAGAATTTTAGAGCTCTTGTGCAATTACTAATGAAACTTTTTTTATAAAATTGAGAAAATTCTTGTGACACAATGGTGAATATGTAAAATTAAAGATAAATAATTGTAGATTATAGGTGAGGCCAAATTGATACAAAATAAAATTAAGATTAAATTAATATAGAAAACAGGTGTAATGAATAAAGTAGAATTAGCAAAACAAAATTAAGAGAGTGAATATTGTTATAATTTAATTGCAATAATGACTGAGTTTAAATGTGAGAACTGAAATAAAGTGATGGAATGTTAGGTGTGGAGGTAAAATATATCTGGAAAAGGTCAAAGGAAAGAGAAGGATTGAGAGAAAATTGGGTATGAGGGTTGAACTGAATGAAGAAATGAAATGAAAGAACAGGGTTTTGATTAAAAGGGGTTCATGTGGTTAGTAATGATAAGTGTGTGTAAAGGAGTTTGGAACCAGTGAGGGAACGAAGAAGATAGTTGAAAAGGAGTGAATAGGTTAAAGAAGATAGCGGATAGAATAGAAGAAGAGAAAGTTATAGAAAGTAATAGGAATGATAAGAATAATTGACGGTGAATGAGGACAAAATTGCGGTTAAGGGATGTTTGTCGATTGACACAGTTGGGAATTTTCTTAAGGTCCTTGACAATTTCCAAATCCTCGTATAAGTCTAAACGGAGTGTATTTTTTTTTTATTGAATGTTCTGTGTTGAATGATAATAAAATATCTAGCAACAGCACAGGCAAAATACGTAGGCGTGAGCCACGTTCGTTATTCACTAGTAACGTCAACCCGCCTTTCAATTTTAAATTTTGCTTTAACTTATTAGGTTATACCTATTTTAGGTCAGCACTAATTATGATCTGTAATCAGATCGAAAACTAGTTCTACTTTTGTAATGTAGCCCTTTTTAGGAAGTTTTAATAAATATACCTTTTATAAAGGATTTTCCTTATATTTTGTAATATATTGTACACAGCCAGTTAAGGAAAACCTTTTTCCTTGTGGATATGTAGTTTTAGAGACTTATCTCTGTATCGTCGGTGTATCTTTGTATTCTAATCACCTAGTTGTCTAGGTGATTAGAATTCCGGTTAACCATGAATATCTGCGTTTTTGCGGCGTTACAAAATTTTTAGGTCCAATAGGTCTCCTTCAAGAGATAGATCTTGTTAAACAGGTGCTGTATTGCTTCATGACTCTGCAATTTTAACTGTACCACGGCATGTTCCAGATCTGCAAATTTCCCGATCTAATCCAGCCTAACCTGGCTTTGTTTTCACAAATCTGATAGTTAACGGGAAATGATGTTATACTCATAAATCAAAAACTCAAGAGGGAGTAGAAATACATACAGCTCAGTAACATTGAAGACTATAAAGGCTATAACACTTCGAAACAGTCCTTGAAGCAACTGCCGATCTACAACAAAGTGTGGAAGGTGTTTGGAATGTCAAATATTTGTGTTTAATAATATTACCGATCTACCTATCTATCTAATCAGCTCTAAACATCCATGCTTTCATATAGGATTCCTCTTCTCTCTTCCATGTCTCTCTATCTTGGGAAATTGGCATTCATTTTGACCCGGCGTGCTTCTTCAGGTCATCTGACAATCGCATTTGTGAATATTGCCGATAATATGGTCAAAAAGGTGGCCTTTTATCGTTTTTTGTCGAACTCGAGTCGTTCTGCAATACACCAAAAAACCTCATAATGGTGGATGTTCAAAAATGGGAAAAAAGCTTATACCCTACAGCAACTATATTATAATACTGGGCAAAACAGAACAAAACAGGGCAATTTATATCGTATGGGCACGTAAAGAGAATGAGAGATTATAGATGGCCTAAAAAAGCTAAAAACTATGAACCTGCTAAATAAATAAGACCGGTAATATCAGTATTCAAGAGTTACATAGGAGGATAGAGCTATCCAAGAGGAAGGATAGAGAAATAGAAAAAGATGGTGGTTAAGATGTGAGCTGCAGCTGAAGCTGTAGAATAGTGTAGAATCCTCACTAATAAAATATGACAAAAATTAATTTCCCAGGATGTATAACAATTTATAGCTGACATTATATTAAAAATGCAATATGATAATAATTGTTATTATTATTAAATGAATCAGGAAAACAGACGAAACTATCTTATCTTAAAATTATATTCCTTAGATATTCATGTAGGTACTCCACGTATTCTGTTTCTAATAAGTAAACACAAATAAACATAAAATTTTGTACCGCTCGATGTTTTATCTTATCTATTACAATGGTGAGTGGTGATTGAGTGGATGACATATTTTGATATTATTTATGTTTATTGTTTTTTTTTATATTATTTTTATTATAAAGGATTACATTAGTGTGAAGTGGTACAATTTTAACATAATTTTATTGTCACGTACCAAAAATATAATACTTGAGATTATCGAAAAGTCAACAGATAAAAGAGTATTCTTGTCGGTGATCTCGCTAGACACTGGTTTGCAAATAAAGTATTTAAGTGGGTCGAATCATGTAAGGCCTCTATCTATAGGAATGTATTTTGGAAGAAAAGGACCACAACATAAGCAAACAATATTGTTTAACCCATCCTAAGAGACATGCGGGAGGTAAGGGATCGGACTTAACAACAATACATCAATCGATCCAAAAGTCAACCTCACCTGCACGAGTGGTAGTCTAAAATTACCTGGTGCCTCCTGCTACATAACAGACGAGGCTCTGGCGACCGAGTATGCGCGGGATAACCATACAACAGTTACAGGGAGTCAAGGAAATGTGATCCCTACAACTCACCAACCCGCCTGGCCAGCGTGGTGTTTTATGGCTATTTTCCCCAAACTAACAATGTCGAACTTACAACAAAGCGGAAATGGGCCCCAGGTGGGTAGGAGAAATCCGGAGTCCCACATCGGGAAACCGATCAGCCTCATGGATTCTGGGAGAGGCAAAAGCTCCACAAGAACGAATCAGAGAAAACGGAAAAAGAAGGAATGCAACAGAATACACATATCGACATATAATATCAGATCCATGGCTCAAGATGAAAAGCTGTAAGAACTCAAAGAGAAATTAACTAAAATCAAATGGGACATTGTAGGATTGTCAGAGGTCAAAAGAAGAGGAGAAATGTGTATAGAACTAGAATCAGGAAATCGCCTCTATTACAAAGGAAAGGAGGACGAAACATATGGAGGAATAGGATTTCTGATCAAAGAGAAAATTAAACAAAACGTAATCGAGTATAAGAGCATATCAGATAGAGTAGGATATATCATACTAGAAATTAAAAGGAAGACAAGAATGAAACTACTACAAGTATATGCTCCAACAACAACACATGATGAGGAAGAAATTGATAACTTTTATGATGACATCACCACAGCAATGGAAGACAAAAATATAAAAACAACAATCGCTTTGGGAGATTTTAACGCAAAAATCGGAAAGAAAATGGAAGATTCAGAAAACAAAATAGGAAACTACGGACTTGGATCGAGGAATATTAGGGGTGAATGACTACTAGAATATTGGGAACAAAAAAACCTTCATGCAATAAATACATACTTTAATAAGAAGCCAAACCGAAAATGGACATGGGTCTCCCCAAATGGGGTGACAAAAAATGAAATAGACTACTTCCTCTGCCAAAATAAACAAATCTTCGAAGACGTAACTGCACTTAATAAATTCTCAACTGGCAGCGACCACCGCATACTACGAGCCAAAATAGAAATAAGCAAACTAGAGACGCAGAAATCTAGAAGAAAACCAACGGCTATTGACCATAGCAGAATAAGACAAAACGCAGAAGAATATAGACACACTTTAAGGGAAAACTATAAACAAAAAGTAGCAAAGGAAGAGTCAGAAATTAATGAGATTAATGAAGAAATGAAAGAAAAACTCTTGGAAGCGGGAATGAAAACTGCCAAAAAACTAACAACAAAAGAAAATAGATTAAGTAGCGGGACAGTTAAATTAATGGAAAGTAGACGAAAACTAATAAGCGAAAACAAAAGAAACACAGTAGAATACGTAGAACTAAACAAACTTATTAGGAGAAAAACCAGAGAGGATCTAAGAAAAGACACTGAAAATGAAATCGAGAAAGTAATTGAGAGAAATAAGGGCCTAAAATGCTTACGGCCAAATTAGGGAAACCACTACTCATTTTAATAAAGGATGAAACAGGACGGGAAGAGAGGAGAAAAGATAAGATATCAGAAGAAGTAGTAAAGATTTTATAAAGAACTATACACCTCAAAGAAAGACGCAAACTTCAACACTCAGGAATATATCAAGAAAACAATCACGAATGTAAACTCAGAAACATTACCAAAAATAGAAAATTATGAAATAGAAGCAGCACTATCACAATTAAAGAACAACAAAGCACCAGGACCAGATGGAATCCTTGGTGAAATGTTGAAAGAAGGGAAAGAAGAAATCTTACAAACATTAAGAAATCTGTTTAATTAGTGTCTACATAAAGGAGAAATACCCGACGAATGGAACGAAAGTCTTACAATCCTACTATTTAAGAAAGGCGACAGAAAGGACATAAAAAATTACAGACCCATCTCACTGCTGTCGCAAACGTATAAACTATTCATGAGGATTATCAACAACAGGCTAACACACAAATTGGACTCGTATCAACCAGTAGAGCAGGCAGGATTCCGAAAGGGATATAGCACCACTGACCATCTTCTAACAATTAGGACACTAATAGAAAAAGCTAACGAATACCATATAGATCTGCACTTAGCGTTCGTTGAATACGAAAAAGCATTTGACAGCGTGGAAATGTGGGCAATAGAAAAAGCTATAAACAACTGTAGAATAGATTCCAGATACAGAATGCTAATACATAATATATATAAGAAAGCAACAATGACAGTACAATTGGAAGAAACCACAAAACCCATACCAATTAATAGAGGAGTGCGACAGGGAGATGTTATTTCTCCTAAACTATTTACATTAGCACTGGAAAATGTTTTCAAAACAATGGAATGGACAAACATGGGAATAAACATAAATGGAAAGAAACTAAACCACCTAAGATATGCAGACGATGTAGTAGTCATAGCATTAAGTTTTGAAGAACTACAAACCATGCTAACCGAACTAGCAAATGAATCCGAACAAATAGGTCTAAAAATGAATTTCGCCAAAACAAAAACAATGACAAACACACAAGACAATAGAAACGTAATACTAAACGACACCACAATAGAAGCGGTTAATGATTATATATATTTGGGACAGATGATAAAAATAAATAAGGAAAACCAAACAGCGGAGGTAAAAAGAAGGGTCAGATTAGCCAGGGCAGGATTTGGAAAAATAAAAATGGGTCCTAAAGAATAAAAAAATACAGCAATACTTAAAAACAAGAGTGTTTGACCAGTACATACTCCCAATTCTGACATACGCATGCCAAAAATGGACCTTGACCAAGGCAAACATGGATAAAATAATGAAGACACAAAGAGCCATGGAGAGAGCAATGTTAGGAGTAAAATTGACAGACAAAACGCAAAACAACTGAGTCAGAAATAGAACAAAAGTCAAAGACGCAGGCCAACATATAACCAGGCTAAAATGGAGCTTCGCAGGTCATAACGCTAGACAAACTGACAATAGGTGGAATAGCACGATACAACAATGGAGACCATGGACAGGAAAGGGAGCAAGAGGACGACCCCAGATGAGATGGGGAGACGACATTAAAAAGATAGGAGGAACGCACTGGAAACAGAGAGCACTAAACAGAAGCGAATGGAGGAAACTCGGGGAAGCCTATGTTCAAAATTGGACGAATTAAAGGGCAAAAGAAGAAGAAGAAGAAGAAGAAGAAGAGATATGCACACCTCTTGAGAATGACATTAGGGTGATACAGTTCCTTTTGGCAAGGAAGATTAACGCATGTAAGCAGAAATCACTACACCGCGCCCCAATGTTCCACAGTATCCACTAACCATCCCATAGCACTCTGATGCGCTATAGAGGCACTCTATCAGCAATGTGCTTGTCATATGGGAGCTGTTGGTACAAGAATTCACACACGAAATCCTACCTCGATCAATGCAGGCCAGCGTGAGGTGCTCTATTCCTTCTATCTCTCGCGACTTATCTTCAATCTGTATTATCTGCTCGGGCCTCGAGTCCACGCTGCGGGCTACCTCCACTTCGACGATTCGGCGCTCCAGGATGTGGGCCCCTTTTGCCCGTTGTTTTGGGTTTTGTTAATAATTTTTTTGTGGCTTGCGCCTTTTGTTAGTGTTTTGTTAATTTTTGTGTGGCCGAAAACTTTTTTTGTATTTTTCGTAGATTTTTTTGAGGACTGTCTAAAGCATATCAAAATCAGTAACTATACTGCAATGCCAGCATTGAACACGTTGTCTTCTTTTGATTGAGCTGAGATTAGCTAGACTTTATTATATGTTTGTCAATATTTGCTATTTGAGTCTTGTGTGCTTCCATTTATGGTACACCTCATACCTAAATATCTCTAGCAGGATCCGGTTTGGGTGGTCTTCTAGCTCTGAGAATTTTGTTCTGGCTTTTTCCTCCATCATACCCAGTACCCGTATTTGCTTTAGATCTCTGAATAGGAAGCGTTCGGCGATGTATCTGCGCACGGTTGCAACTTCACTGAGGCAGTTTTTGTGTGCTGCTTGGATCTTCTTTTTGTTGGTATGACTTGTGTCCCCCCATGAAAGAGATGCATATGTGATAATTGGTAGGATGATGAGATCAGTCTTGATTTTGTTTTCATAGCTAATTTGCTTCTTCTTCCTGTGAGTTCTCTTATAACCGTTGCTGTCTTCTGGGCTGTTGCATTAACATGTGGTGTAAATGCTAGACCTTGGTTTGTTGTGACTCCTAGTTATTTAGCTTTGTTTTGTCATTCGATTTGTCTGTCTTGCAGTGCTAGCTGTTCGTCTGGGTTATCTTTTCTATTTTTTAAGATAACCGCTTCGGTCTTTTCTGGATTTATTTATTTATTTTTTCCATTGGATACTACATTCATCTATCGTACCCAGTGTGGTCTGTAGGTTACTTACAGCTATAGGCGTTCTCTGTAGGTTTCTCCAGGTTTCAGTGTTTTGCCGCAAGTGCAGTGTCGTGTGCATAAATGATGATTAGAGTTCCGAGTGTTCTTGGAACGTCTGCTGTATATATGCTAATACAAAAGGGGCGATAAGACTGTCCCCTATGGTACTCCAATTTTCAGGATTCCGTGTTCAGAACCGGCCATATCGAGACCCTGAACCACCAGTCGCTTAGCTACGAGGAGATGAGTTTCGTCGTTACCTTTCTGTATCCTTAATCTCTCATTTTTTATGTCAGCTCTTCATACCACCCTGTGTCGAGGGCTTTGCTTACTTCCAGCTGCTTTTCTATATTACTTGCCGATGAAACCAGCTGTTATGTATTCTGTGAGTCTGAGTAATTATAGTTTGCTAGAATGTTGAGCTCTGTACTGTCTCCTGTCTCTGAGCCTGTCCATCTCTGGCTGGAGTCTGTTTCGGATGATTTGCTCGCGAAGGGAGGAGTATATTAAGAATAACGAAACTATTGTAACGTAAGACTATTACAATGAAAACTAAAGGTACACTAGGCAAGCCTTAGTGTAGTTAGTTCTTGTTTCATACTTATCTTTTAGTTTAAGTCTGCACCAGTGGCGGCTGGTCAGAGGAGGCAAGGGAGGCTTTGCCTCCCCATAAATTTTTTACACCTGCTACACTGGTTTGTTTACTTTGCTATTTTGCTTCGCGTTAGAGATATCGGAAAAAGTTATTTGAACAAGTTGTTGCAAACATTGTTCTAACCCCACATACCAAAATTCATCACAAAATTCGCACTTTTAGTTTTTTCATTATTTGTAGTCAGGATCCTAAAACTGGACGGAAAATCTCACTTGCTTATGCTCAGCGCAGCCCAGCAGCGTTTACGGAGACCCGGTCTCCTTAGAGCTGCATTATAGTTTAACGCACACGCTGCCCGGAGATTGGGCAAGTAGCCTCCTCTGCAATTTTAGGATCCTGACTACAAATAATGAAAAAACTAAAAGTGCGAATTTTGTAATGAAATTTGGTATGCGGGGTTAGAATAATATTTGGAACAACTTGTTCAAATAACTTTTTCCGATATATGTAATGCAAAGCAAAATATGGGTAATTTACCGTGTTTTTGGATTCGCAGTAGGCCGCTTTTAGAATTAAAAAATTCAGTTGAGTATCTTAAAAAATGTGAACCTTCAACCTGTATGGACTGCAAAAGTTCAAATCTGTATTTATTTTGATATGCATATCTACTTACAGAGATAGAATTGTTAACAAATAAACGACACAGACTTTGGTACTACACTTTTACAATTTAATTACTTAACTATTTTTAAAATGATATGATATTATGAAATTATGAATTATGATGATATTATAAAATGTAAATAAAAAATGGTCAAAAAAATGGGGCCTTACGTCAGATTTTTTTGGTGGATTTTTTTTACTAGTGCAAATTTTTCTAGATATTTTACAGTTAGGTATAGCCTCCCCTATTGTAAAAATCACGAGCCTCCACTGGTCTGCACCGTTGTAATACTTACAACTACTAGAATGGTGAATTTTGTTTTTGCTTTAAACAATCCTGGATAAATAATATCTGGATGGAGTCAATCGAAAAAGCAAACCATCTCGTGTGTATCGAAAAGTTTACTGGGTCATGGTCAATTATTAACATTTAAGCAAAAAAGCGATTTTTTCATTCATTTCAATATTGCGAAACAGCTACCGCATTGTAGATGAAAACTTTTAACAGACAACTTTCAAAAATACTTGCTCTTTAAAATGAGACAAACTAAGCCCGAAAGTAAGCATTTTTCAATTGTTTATAATTATTAAAATAAACAATAATAATAAAGATTTAAAACATATCTAACAATATCAGTTTTTATAAAATCGTTATATAGCATTACGCTGTAATTACTATTTTCTGCTAATTTTAATTTTTATTTTTAAGAGGAAACAGTAGCGATCAACAGGTAGCGAAAACGCGTTCCAAGATTGCGGCTGTAATTTTGAATATTTTTTCGAGATATTTGGCACACATATTCGTGTACTAATAAAGAATGGCGGTACATAGCCCAATTTGAAAGATATATTAATGTGTGGAAATTACTCTGTAATTAAATACAATATTAAAAAAACGAGCTTGTACCGCCATTAAGAAGAACAAAAAAATACACTTTCTTCAAATAAACTTTTTTATCCGATGCCTAGATTTTGTGTCATTTTGGAACTACTAATGAAATAAAAAATTTTAGTAGTTCCAAAATGACACAAAATCTAGGCATCGGATAAAAAAGTTTATTTGAAGAAAGTGTAGTTTTTTGTTCTTCTTAATGGCAGTACAGGCTCGTTTTTTTAATATTGTATTTAATTACAGAGTAATTTCCACACATTAATATATTTTTCAAATTGGGCTCTGTACCGCCATTCTTTATTATATTACGAATACGTGTGCCAAATATCTCGAAAAAATATTCAAAATTACAGCCGCAATCTTGGAACGCGTTTTTGCTACCTGTTGATCGCTACTGTATCACCTTAATAACTTTTCGCAAAACGAGATATCTAATATGTGTCATATCAATTCACATGTAAATACAGAGCAGATGTTAAACGAAACGTTAAACAGAATGTATAAGATTAATGTTTCTTTCAAAGAAACACTTCTTAATTGATTACGATATCCCCAGCCTCGTTATGTCAAAATTCTTGAAATCCATAAAGTTTCTCAATTTATGGCTTTCTCTGATTTATCTAAGAAACCGCAAATCAGTTGACATAACAGTGGGGTTTCGTTCGGCCCAGTCAGTCTACTACCAGCGTCTGCACAACGCACACCCTCCGATTGTCGATATAGGTCAACAACACACCGCTTGTTCACACAAAATAAATAAACAGATTACCGTTCGTTGTACACATTATTTCTTTGTTGTTTTAATTAAATTCCACCATACACCAACCGGAATATTGGTGACCCCCGCGAGTATTTAAACCGCCGCGAAAATTTAAAAGGTTAGTGTTAATAATATTATACTTTTGCCGGTTTTAAATACAGTGAACATCGAAAATGACGGACGCTAACACCAGTGCCAATACCAGTGCTTCAGTTGATCGGATTTCAGTTAAAATTCCACCTTTCTGGCCCAACGATCCTGAAATATGGTTCCTGCAAGTAGAAATCCAATTTACACTGGCAAATATAAAAAGTGACGCAACCAAATTCAACTATATAGTTGCCAATTTAGACACAGCCTACATATTAGAAGTTAGGGACATCATTGTTTCACCACCAGTCACAGAGAGGTATGCAAAATTAAAGTCAGAATTAATTAAGAGACTTAGTGCATCACAGCAACAAAAAATTAAAAGACTACTTGAGCATGAAGAACTGGGCGATCGAAGACCTTCGCAGTTCTTACGACATTTACAGTCTTTAGCAGGCACAACGGTACCAGACAATATTGTAAGGTCTCTGTGGTTAGGTAGACTGCCAGCGTCTACACAGGCTATTCTAGCTACTAAAGCTAAAGCTAGTTTGGACGCAGTTGCCGAGCTAGCTGACACAATATCTGAAGCTATAGCTCCTAGGGCCCAAATTTCAGAAGGTTCCAACACTCTTGAAAGTACTATTGATAAATTGACAGCCGAATTAGCTGACATGAAAATCCAGCTGGCTAGCTTGACGCAGGCTCAAGCACAAACAAACACATACCGTCGCAACCGCAGCAACTCAAGACAAAGACCATATCCTAGAGACCACCTAGAGAAGCACCAGGGAAACATCGCGGGCAGTCGGTAAATGCGGCATCCTATCGAAGCCCAAAGTCTCGCCGCCTTTTCGTAACAGACTATGCTACAAAAAAAAAACAGTTTTCAATCGACACCGGAGCCGATCTGTGCGTTTTCCCGCGAAAATTTGTACGGGGAGCACGCGAAAAGACTTCGTACGAACTATACGCGGCCAATGACACTAAAATCGCGACGTACGGCTATATGAACGTGACATTAAACATCGGACTACGGCGTGATATTACGTGGCGATTCGTAGTGGCGGACATTTCAAAGCCCATTATCGGGGCCGATTTTCTTTCCCATTTCGCTCTCCTAGTGGACATTGCTAACCAGTGCTTAGTAGACAGTACGACAACCCTTCGAACAAAGGGACCCGTTAAAGAGTGTTTCGACGGCAGCGTAAAGACTATCGCGGAAGCGTCGCGTTACCACGAACTGCTGCTATGCTTTCCGGAAATCAGGCGACCCGCCGGTATCGTGAAAGACATTCAACATCAAACCAAGCACCACATCGATACAACACCAGGTCCACCCGTTTTTTCGAAGCCTCGACGATTAGCACCTGACAAACTGCAATGGGCTAAAAACGAGTTCGAAAATCTTCTACGACTAGGCATCATAAGACCATCAAAAAGTAACTGGTCTACTCCACTGCACATGGTCCCGAAGAAAGGTGAGGAATGGAGACCCTGCGGAGATTATCGACATCTAAACCAAAAAACAGTTCCAGATCGATATCCAATTCCGCACATCGAAGATTTCGGTCAGGCTCTAGCTGGTAAGACATCTACAATAGATTTAGTGAGAGCATACAACCAGATACCAGTAGCCAACGAAGACATACCAAAAACCGCCGTTACCACACCATTTGGGCTGTACGAATACTTATATATGCCTTTTGGTTTACGAAACGCAGGACAGACATTCCAGCGTTTTACAGACGAGATTTTACGTGGTCTAGACTTCGCCTACGCCTACATCGATGACATTCTCATTGCATCAGAATCCGAAGAGCAGCATATGTCGCATTTGGAAGAGATTTTCAAAAGTCTCAAGCAGTTTGGCGTTGTGATAAATCCAGCGAAGTGTCAATTCGGCAAAAAAGAGATTACCTTTTTGGGATACACAGTATCAGACGGAGGACTCACACCTCCACAAGAAAAAGTAGCAGCTGTACAAAATTTCACTCAGCCAAAAACAGTGAAAGACCTACGCAGATTTCTAGGTATGTTAAACTTCTACCGAAGGTTCATACTCAATGCAGCTGAGCTACAAGCACCACTACATGATGCCCTAAAAGGTAATGTCAAAGAAAAAGCACCAATCGAATGGACACCACAGCGAATCCAAGCCTTTGGCGAGTGCAAAAACAGTTTAGCTAACGCTGCTTTACTGAGCCACCCTGTAAACGATGTTGATATTTTCATCGGTTGTGACGCTTCCGATTTTTGTGCGGGAGCTGTACTACAACAAAAAACGGATACAGGTATGAAACCTTTAGCTTTCTTTTCTAAGAAAGTCTCACCTAGCGAAAAGAATTATAGTGCATACGACAGAGAACTATTAGCTATATATCTAGCCTTAAAACACAGACATATGATCGAAGGCAAGGACATAACGATATACACAGACCAGAAACCAATCACCTTCACCTTTACTCAGAAGCTAGATAAATGTAGTCCTAGACAGTTTAGATATTTAGACTATATAGGACAGTTTTGCACTAACATTCAGCACATTTTTGGATTAACAAATATTGTGGCAGACGCACTATCTCGAGTCGATAGCATCAAAAAAGATATCGACATCACTGACTTAGCTCTCGCACAAGAAAATGATCCAGAACTGCAAACTTTTTTAAGTGAGAAAACATCACTTCAAATGAAGAAAATACGCTTTTCCGAACAAAACGTGAGTTTGTACTGTGATATATCAACATCTACAGCCAGACCATTTGTACCGAAACCACTTCGAATGGCATTTTTTCGCACCATGCATAACCTAGCACATCCCGGAATCAACAGTTCTGTGAAGATGATCACACAGCGATATGTTTGGCCATCCATTAAATCAGATGTGAGGAAATGGACTCGAGCGTGTCTACAGTGCCAAAAATCGAAAATATCGCGCCACATTGTTTCACCTACTGGAAGTTTTCTACCACCTTCCAGCCGATTCGAACACGTCCACATAGACATTATAGTGATGCCGGTCTCAGAAGGAAACAGATAATGTCTAACATGCGTTGACCGTTTCACACGTTGGCCAGAAGCTTTCCCGATGCCTAATCAAGAAGCAGACACAGTAGCCAGAACATTTTTTTCTGGTTGGATAGCTCGTTTCGGCACTCCCAAGCGCATCACAACAGATCAAGGCCGACAATTCGAATCGCATCTCTTCAAGTCAATGTGCAAATTAACTGGAACTACCCATTTAAGGACAACCGCCTCTCATCCGCAAGCAAATGGTATGGAAGAAAGGTTTCATCGACAGTTAAAAGCAGCAATTCGATGTCATGAAAACATCCGATGGACCGAAAGCCTACCTTCAGTATTACTGGGCATACGAGCAGCGTGGAGAGAAGATTTAGGTACTTCAGCCGCCGAACTCATGTACGGAGAACCATTGTGTTTGCCAGGTGAACTATTGTTTTCGTCACAAAGAAACACCGACGACAATGCTCACATTTATTTAAAAACGCTTCGAAACCATTTCGAAAACCTCCGTCCTACGCAACCGTCGCATCATTCATTTTCAAATACATGAAAACCACCTCTCACATTTTCATCCGCCGTGATACAATCAAAAGCAGCTTAGAAAACCCATATCACGGTCCTTTTCCAGTTGTTAAGCGAGGTGACAAGACTTTTGTCGTCCGGGTAAATGGAAAAAATCAACAATTTCCATAGACAGATTGAAACCAGCTTACGAGCTTCACGACTCTACCCATCACGAAACAAAAAAAAAAAAAAATGAAAGTATCCAGCAAAACAAACAACAGACCGGGGAGAAAAGCAAGATTTACCGGAAGCCACCAAGAAAGTGTCAGTTCACAGTGTATTAAGTGATTTTTGCGTTCTTTATTTTTTTTCTATTTTCAATTGTCATTATAATATGTATATATTATGTATTATTTATCAGCTTCGTCACTCAAAGGGGTTATATAGCATTACGCTGTAATTACTATTTTCTGCTAATTTTAATTTTTATTTTTAATAACTTTTCGCAAAACGGAATACCTAATATGTGTCATATCTCATATCAATTCACATGTAAATACAGAGCAGATGTTAAACGAAACGTTAAACAGATTGTATAAGATTAATGTTTCTTTCAAAGAAACACTTCTTAATTGATTACGATGTCCCCAGCCTCGTTATGTCAAAATTCTTGAAATCCATAAAGTTTCTCAATTTATGGCTTTCTCTGGTTTATCTAAGAACCCGCAAATCAGTTGACATAACAGTAGGGTTTCGTTCGGCCCAGTCAGTCTACTACCAGCGTCTGCACAACACACACCCTTCGATTGTCGATATAGGTCAACAACACACCGCTTGTTCACACAAAATAAATAAACAGATTAGCGTTCGTTGTACACATTATTTCTTTGTCGTTTTAATTAAATTCCGCCATACACCAACCGGAATAGTTACTATATGTGCAAAGATGACCCCAATCAATTCAGCAGGTTTTAAACAATTCTATTTCTTTATCTCATTTGAGACAACAGATTATTTGCAAATGGATGTACAGGCACTTTGTCTAATATATGAGCTTTTTTAGTCTCATTATCTTTGTAAAAATCTGAAACCTTCGTGTTTTTAAAAAAGTATATTCATTTGTTTTTGTTTACTTACAAATACTTATTGATGCAGAATGAAGTACCACTTTTCGCCTTATAAACAATTAAATTGTCTGCCTTGTTTTAACATTTGCAAAAAAAAAAACGAAAATACACAATCTGAAAGGTTAAAAAAATAAATCTTTAAAAAAGTAGTTTGTACGACTCGTTTTTTTTTAATTCACAGCGCAACTATTTTCGGCGTGTGGCTTTGTCAAAAATGTCGATGTCTAACCTAATGAAAAATGGCTTCGAATCGAAAACGGTAAAATTGGCTTTTTTATGTATTTTTAATTATTATTTGCATTTTACGCATTATTACACCAAAAAATCAAAAGAATAATTCTCCTTTTAAAACAACGTAAGTTGTCAAAAACTGATTTCAAAGCGAAAAAAGAATTTCTTATAATATGTTTAAAAATTGTTCAGTTAATTTAAGTTTATCAACTTTAACAAGGCTTTACATGTTAATTATGCAAAAGTAAACATGATCAAATTTAAATCGAAAAACTGAAACTTCATTGACAAACTGCCCAAATTTTAGTTCTCAATGTTTATAAACAATTGAAGCGTTTATTTGAAAAACAACACATGTCCATTTTTCGCAAATTCGACTTTATGTATTATTCTCATAGAATAGTAGTTTCTTTATCCATCTCACACATCATTTAGTTGTGTAAAAGTCTCAGATGTCCGGGGTAAACTACATAGAACATTCGGATAGTTTTAGAAAAACAACAGATGTCCATGCGATTTTTGTAAAAGCAACACTTGTCTCATCTTACTCAACGGTCATCGTTAAGCGTGAATGATTTTATCCGTAAATTTATCACTTGTGTGCATTCTTTGTTAGTAATAAGTGATCTGGTGATGTATGATTCTTTTGTATTAGAAATACTTCAGCATGGCGGAAACTGTTCAACACAATACCTATATTTCCTAATATAAGTATTTTGCTTTTGTTAAATTTGTACCTATTTTTGCTTAAAATGTCAATAAGAATATGAAACCAAATTGTACAGTTAGTTTGATGTGCACATTCCTTCCAACAAATATCTTAGAAAAAGTAAGATTTGAAATAAATTGAAGCTGGCCAGGTTTTCTTAATTTGCCAAAATTTTAATTTTTTGGACAAGTCTTGTTTTTCAAATAAACGCTTCAATTGTGCTGTGTTTAAATAACAAAGAAAACCATATTATATCTCCGGTTCTATGGTTCTAAAGGTTAAAACAGCGCAGATAATATTTTTTATATGGTGAAAAGTGGTAGGTACTTCACTTTGCATCAAATTAACCTTTAACTACACGCGCTGGCGTATTTTGTACGCCACATATAAGAATTCTACTGCAAATATATTTAAAAATTTAATTTTTGACCTTGTTTATCTCTCTAATCCAGGGGTGGGCAAACTTTCTTGAATAAGGGCCACAAAAGGTTTTTGGTCTATTACCAAGGGCCGCAATGTTTTCGAATTTTTAACTTGGAGGGGGGATGTTAAACAATTTTTTTTTAATTTTTTTGAAACTATGGTAGAATTATTTTAGTTTTAAATTAAATAAACATATTCAGTACAGTTCAAAGAATATCGGAAAAAAATGTTTCAAGACCAACTATTGAAAAATAAGCCAACGGTTGCAAATTTTTACCGACACCTAAACAAAATGAATTTTTCAGTAGTCATCAGAACTCGTTATTGGATCCTATGAAACAAAAAATTCAAAAATATTTTATTAGCTTATGAGTTTCTCGAGATAACACTGTCGAGTTTTTTTTTTAGTTTTGACGATTTTTACGTTTTTGATATCACTCAGAAGTGAAAATACCGAAATAGTGAAAATCAACACATTTGATATTGTTACCTTACGAAATGTCTAAAGAAAATATATGAAAAATTTCAGGTGGATCTGTCAAGTAGCCTTTGAGTTACAATGTTCACCGCCTATAAAAAGCAGTTGAGCAGTTTTGAGAAAAACACGTTTAGTATTGACAACTTTTATTTTCAATTTCTTCTGTCTGTTAAATCGTAAAGTGATGCATATCGGAATATGTTTTTATATCGCAGAGTAATTTACAAAAGAAAATGGAACAGCTGTTGAACGTTTCTCACTACGCCCAACAAGCTGCCTCAAAGCGAGTCGAAGGTAGGGATATTAAACATGCCGTGTTTCTGGTAGTTTTCCAACGGTCAAACTGAAATTTTTAGAGAATATTTTTAAAATTATGTATTTTCATACAAAATAATAAAAAAAATCGAAAATTTCAAAATTTTCAAACCATATCCCTACCCCCCTATACCACATTCGCACTTATTTAAGCACGGCATTTGCCGCAAATATACAGGGTGTTTCATTGAGAAACGGGAATACTTAAATTGTGAATAGTCACTAATGCGGTTCTAGATATGCTACATTTATTGCCTCAATGATTTTTATAACTGAGTTACAGGGTGTTTTATCGATTTTGCCTATGTCTTTCTGGAAGCATAACTTTAGAACCACCTTGTATATTTTTTGACATTTGACATCGATATATCTCATTTAAAATTCAAACCACCCAATTTCTAATCACAAGAATAGTCCAGATCCGGACTAAACAAAATTATTGGGAAATAATTGGATTAAATTCTTTCTTTTTTATATAATCAATGAATAGTTTGAATTTCATTACAAAAGTTTCATTTTGCGATCAACACGTATAAATTTAGCAAAGTAGCAGTGTTTAATTTCTAAATAATTTCCTCCCCTAATTCACAGCATCTTTTAAGAACCTTTACTAAACTTAATTATCGAATATGATTGTTGATTGTGGTATAAGGCATCAGTATGTTCTGTCCCTAACTCTTCCAAAAATGCTTTGAATTCACGATAATTTAATCCTATTGAACTAATACAGTTAACAATATTAGTTATAATTGAAATGACGTTATCCACTTGTAAAACAGTTTTGCACAATATCTGATGATGGATTATGCAGTGAAGAATAATAAATCATGTTCTGGAAACTGTTGAACGTAATCTTTAAGTTTTCTCAACGTTACAATATTTGCTCCTCTTAAATTTGGTGCTCCGTCAGTTGTTAATCTTACTAGGTGGTTACGGGTTAATTCAAAATTTTCCACACAGTTCCTGACTACTTCGAAAATATCATTTTCATTTGTTGAAATTTCATGGATTTCATTGAGGGAGCCGATAAATCTCTGTGTCAAAAACCCAAATCATTGCCCGCGTTATATTGAAAATTTTCGGAAAAATCACCCGCTGCGAAAGTGATAATATTAATAGCTGCATTATCTATCTATATCTAATTATCGATATTAGCAATAATTAGAAAAAATTTTGAAATGAAAATAATTCACTTTTTCTCCTCGGGCCAGAAAAAAATGTCTAAAGTACCGCATGCGGCCCGCGGGCCACACTTTGCCCACCCCTGCTCTAACCTATCAATGGAATGTGCTTTACAATTTGGTTTTAGTTTCGTCACAGTATAAAGAGGAACAGTAGAACCACTCTCCGAAAAATTGGAAGTAAAATCTGTAGTTGCGCATGGCGACCGCGCAATGTTCTTAGTCGCTTTTGCCCCGCTCTCGCATTGCTAGTTGCATAGAGACGTACGGATTTTAACAGGGAAAACCCGCATCCACCACTGGTGAATTGCCAATTGCGTACTGCCGGTATTACTTCTTGAGATCAAAGCGCCGACAGATGAGTGGTTTTAGAGTTTATTATTTGTTGTTTCCAGTGGTCGACAATATACGCCACGATTATATTAATATAAGTCGCAATATAAGTACATATTTCAATTGTTTTTTAGTCATTATGGCACAAAATATATTTTTCTTTATAAACAATACTTTTCTCCTGTAAAAAATCACATTTAAAAAAAAATTTATTAGTAATTTTATTTATCATGGAATCCAGTTATTCCATGATTCCAGTTATAAATCCCAATTTGCTTACTGAGAAGGAACTCAAAGTATTCACTGATGCTGAATCAGGTTTATAACAAACAACTAAGTGTATTTTTTCAAAAAAAAAATAAACAAATCCGCTGTTTTTAAGTGTATTTTCTTGTGGCGTATAAAGTACGCCACGCGTGTAGTTATGTCATAACTTGATACGCGGGTAGTTAAAGGTTAAACATTAATATACTTTTTTAAAAACATGACAATTTGAGGCCTGACGAAGATAATGAGACCAAAAAGCCCTTCTAGGTATTGAAAAAGCACCTTCACAGCCATTTGAATATGACACTTGTTCTCAAATGTAGTAAACAAATAGCATTGTCTAAAAACTAGAAACCAAGATAATGGGACCAAGAAAGCCCTTTTAGACATTGACAAAGCACCTCCACAGCCACTTGAAAATATTTTATCTACTCTATGTCATATTATGTATAAGTTTTTAGTTTGTGAAAACTGTCATTATAGATAGCAGTGCGTGAAGTGTTTAAAGTGGGCGTGAAGTAACAATGTATTTTAAATGGGACTTACTTTTTCGCACTGTTTTTGACACACTTTCATATAATTCAATATCCTTAACTTTCGCGTTGTCATGGTGATGACATAATGAGCAATAAATTACGACAACAGTTTTGACAGTTCTGTGGTTTGAAAGAAGTTAGAATTTTTAAATGTCAAAGTTCTAAAAATTGTTGAATAGAAATGAATTCCAGTGACGAAGAGTTACAGCTTTTTTATTTGTAGATAAAATATTGTATGAAACTGTGCGTGAAGTACTTTTTCCGAACTTACGCGATTTATAGCACTCGATCCGTTGTCGCTCGTGCTCTAAAAATCGCGTGCGTTCGCAAAAAGCATACTTCACGAAGTGTTTCATAAATAACTATTTTCTCTCCAATGCAATAAACAAATAGAATTGTTTAAAAACTACTCGACAGATAGGGCCCATCTTTTGTGCATTATGGTAACTACCTAAAAGCTCATATTAAAAAAGAAATATGTTTCAATTATTTTTATTGTTTGTTTTAATAATTATAAACAATTAAAAAAATGTTTTTTCGTATTTAATTTGCAATAGCAATAAATTTTTCGTTTATAATTTCTCTTTAATTCAGAAAATCTCATTTGAAACAGCAGAGTCGTCTCTTGAACGTTTCCATCTAGAATGCGTAGTTTTTTTCACGAATAAAAAAGTCGTTTTTTTTTTTCATAAATGTTAATAACGCATGACGCTGTAAAAATTTCGACACCCTCAAGATGGTACGCCTTTTCGTTTGACTTCCCACGTATGTTTCAGTTAAAAAATAGTGGCCAGTAATTTTTCGATTTTTCAGTGCTTTTTCGGTTTAGTTTCCTGGGGTATAAGTTTACAAAAAAGAACATCCAACTATAAGTAGCTAATCTTTGTTAAACCGATTTCGCTTTCAATTCTATCGATATCGGTAATCCTTCTTCCTGGGTAAGATTTTCGCGCCAGTTTTAATATTCATACGACCCAAGCTACCTTTTCGTTCTTTCTTATTTGAATAAAAAGCGAAAATTCGTTAAAATCCTCACATTAGAATACCTGAAAGAAAAGGCTAACGTACTTGTTGTAAAGAGATTCCTTTCGAAGTTCTTTTAGAAGGTCTTACAAAAGACAGGAAGAAGGAGGTGCATGCTTGAAAGCTGAGAAGATACGATACGATTAAACAAGTGAACGTCTGCCTCGCCTCGAGAATGGAACTCAGTCAAGTAGGTTATGTAGGTACTTTTTTTTTAAAACGGCTGTTACGGCACGATCATGTTTGGGTGGGAAAATTAGCGCTAAAATAAAAAATATGAAATAAAATCCCAACGGCCATTATTACGAAATAATAAATACAGATGTGTTTATTTTTCTGTTAAAATTAATTAGAATAGAATAGAATAGAAATATGCTTTATTGCCATGAAAAATTTTACAATTTTATCGACAAAGCTTATAAATAGTCAAAAAAACAAAACAGTAACAATCCAATTTACTAAAATTACATAAATCGTCAATATATTTAAATAATAATAATAATGAAGTTAAAACAGAAATAATACATTGCAAGAATTTAAATAAATTGCAAATGCATAGTGTACCTAATAATTAATAAAAAAGGTTTAAAAGTTAAAAAGATAAAAAGTTAAGCTGCTGCATATGACACCCAAATATAGATAAAAAATAATAAAAATACTACTTGTGCAAAGGGTACTGTAATTTCTTAGTTATTGACTAAAAAAATCTTATACTGAATAATATGGTCTTTCAGACAGGTAGGCTTTTGTCAGTTTACGGAATTTGTGGAAAGATGGTGCCGATTTTAGTTGTAGGGGGAGATGGTTGTACATTTTTTTTGCGGAATATAATATCGATTTCTTTACTAACTCCGAGGACGGGGTCGGCAAATAGACGTCAAACGTAGAATTTCTCGTGAAGTAGTCATGATTAGGTCTTGGTGGAAAGACATGTAGATTTTTACGAATTAAGCAAACAGTTTCTAAAATATACAAAGATGGAAGGGTTAAAATTCCGTGATCTTTGAAACAACTTCTGCAATGTGTTGTTCTTCTGAGGCCAAACAGATATCTTATCGCTCTTTTTTGTAATTTGAAAATAACATCGAATTGGGCAGCTGTACCAGAACCCCAAAAAGGAAGACCATAACGAAGATGTGACTCGAACAAAGAAAAATATGTTATTTTGGAAGATTCTAAATTGAGTTCATTCGAAACAGATCTTATAGCATAGCAAGCTAAAGAGAGTTTCTTCCGTAACAAATCGATATGGAGATACCATTTAAGGTTGCTGTCTAAAAAAATACCAAGAAATTTTACAGAATCAACGGTACTGATCTGGCTGTTATTAAGAGGTAAGGGTTGAAGAGCTCCTTTATAAGACAATACTACTGTTTTATCTACGTTAAACGAGAGTAAATTTGAGTCAGACCAGGTTTTTATTGTAAGTAGATCAGAAGTTATAGTAGCATGAAGAGTTGCAATATTTGAGTTGCTCCAAGTGATACTGGTATCATCAGCAAAAAGAAAGATTTTTCCATCGATTTTTAAATTAGTGATGTCATTAATAAAGATAAGGAAAAGTAGAGGACCCAATACTGAACCTTGAAGTACCCCACATACAATGTTTTTGAGACTAGAGTCTGTATCATTTGCTCTAACCAGTTGTTTCCTATCATCCAAGTAAGATTGGAACCAATCTAAAGAAATGTCTCGAATTCCGTAGAAATTTAGTTTTTTTATTAAAATGTTGTGATTTACACAATCAAAAGCTTTGGCGTAGTCACAAAAAACGGTGGTAGTGTGAAGGTTATTGTTCAGTGCTTGATAAACCTCATGTAGTACAGAAAACATGGCATCAGTGGTGCATTTATTATTTAAAAAGCCGAACTGATTTTGTGATAAAATGTTGTTTTCAACTAGAAAGGACATAAGACGGGCTTTTATGAGTCTCTCAATGATTTTGGAGAGTACCGGTAGTAGTGCAATAGGTCTATAATTGCAGGTATTAGATATTTCACCACCCTTATGAAGAAGAATAATGATGGCTGTCTTCAGGCACTGTGGAAATTTACCTTTCTCAAAAGAATCATTAATTAGTGAGATGAGGACTTCTAACACATTTTCTGGAAGATTAGAAAAAATTTTTATCGATAGACCATCAGTACTACAGGAAGATTGGCTTTTGATACTATTGATTGTTTGGATCAGTTCAGATTTATCGACTGGTTTTATAAAGAATGAATTCGAGACCTTTCTTGAATTAGGGAGATAGGAAATGGGATCTTGTTGTGGCAAAACAGTTGAGGTAATATTTTTACTCACATTAACAAAGTATTCATTTAGATTTTCAGGGTCTGCAAGGGAAATTGTTTGAGCAGTGTGGGTTTTATTTCGAAGATCGTTTATTATGGACCAAGTTTCTTTTGCAACACTTTTGGAGCTTCCCAGACGGTTCTGGTAGTAGACTTTTTTAGCTGATTTTATAAGTTTAAAATAGGTTGCCCTGTACTTGGTGATATATTCAGTGATAGAGACGGTGGTAGTAAATTTCTTGATATAGAGAAGAGAACGCATATTCTTGGAAGATATTCGGATACCTTAAGTAGTCCAGGGTTTGTGATGTTTTGGCTTAATTTCAATTAAAGGAAATGCTTTATTGAAGATACAGATAAGCTTATCTAAGAATTCACTGAAATTATTATCCACGTCCATGGCAGGAAAGCGCTACTCAAAGGTTAAGCATAAATTTTGGAATTTACGAAAGTTCCGGGTAGAAAAAATCCTGCCTAAACGTCGGGTTTTCGAGGAGGGTTTGCTGGAGATATTAAACTTCGTATAAACTGCTTCATGATCAGATAGTCGAGCATTAATAATTGTTGAGTGGACATCAATGGGTGAGAAGTCTGAGACTATATAATCAATTAAGGTAGATGAAGTTTTTGTAATCCTTGTAGGAGAATCAACGTGCATTGTTAGACCATATGATTCAAATATGTTGACCAAGGATATTTGTGTAGCACAAGCAGCAGCATAATCAATGTTAAAGTCCCCGCATAAAATTTTTCTACTTTTATGGGGCAGATCATCTAACAAATTTAGCAGGTTCTGAAAAAAATACTTCCACGAAAGAGGGTATTTTACCAATTGGGTATTTAGGTTTATTCTAAAATATATTTAATATAAGTATTATATACAGGATGTTTCACAACGAGCGTACGCTACCTATATATATCGGAAACTTCATATCATCATGGCAATCTTTATCTTATCTGTAGCAACGCGGAAAAGCTGCACAGATGAGGAGCTAATTTTCATAACCCCACATATCCACATTGGCTATTTTTTCAGGAGAGTAAAAAAACCGATTCACCTATATTATTTCACCAAAACATATTTATGTAATATAATATAATTCAGTATTGGTTTATGAGCTAAGAAAACTACTTACTTGTGTAGAAAGTGGTATAACAAATTAAAAATATGATATAAAATTTGTTCAACTTTTTTTGAATGTTGTTGTTGATGGTTTTTTTTATTCTTGTATCAGGAGTTTTTCAAAGTGATTTATAAATTAAATGTATAAAGTTGAATGCAATGTTTCTCGATTACACGTTAAGCTTTATAAATGGTCGCATTTGTCGCATTATCTCCCAAATGATCTAGTGTCCATCGAATGTACACTAGATTTTTTTTTATTCGAAATAGATTGAAAAATATTGGGATGGCCGGTAAATGAACTCGGATTGCCCGTTGCCAGATCAAATTAGCGCCGTAACCACTACAACTACATAAACCATTTAGGGAATTATCGTTAATTGGATTATACTGTTGTAGCTTAATAACTTCTAATCGGCTTAACCGATTTTGTTCACTAAACATGAGTTTGAAACGTATTGACAAGTAGTATCTTATGCATCTAAGGTCAAGCATGATAACTGAAGTTACTACAGGAATTATTGAGCTTGAAAAACCGTTTTTCCCATAAGAAATATATTTGATCATATTTATGAAGCCTATAACTTAAAAATTCGAATTTTCCCTGATATAAGGTATACACCGTTAGATTCGTCTAGAGTCCTTCTACAAACGCTCAGTTATTGGCGTAATTCGTAAGTTGAAATTTTGATTAATTGTCGAAAAACCAAAATTTTCAATGTTTAGTTTTTCAGTTTTTCGGCTATACTGAGCCGTGTATATGTCTGATCCTGACAGCTTAGACACCATTTAAAAGCTTAACTCAACGCTATTAATTTGGTGTATTTACTGTTCTCCTGTCTCTTCTTGAACCGAAGACATATACCGCCAAAGTATATGCCATTTTGTACCTACCAAGTCCTATAGCTGGCTTATGGGTAGTCAAAACTCACAAACTACACCGGTTCTGAATCGGCCCTCACCCCCTCTTCAAACACAGAAAAAAAATTCAGATCGGTTTAACTTTTCCACACACATGACATACATGACATATCCACAAACATTTTCCCTTTTTTAAATAAAAATTGACTCATATTTCTGAGGTCGGTAACTTTTGAACGGTATAACCGATTTTCAAAATTAGACATGCGTTGGAAAGGTAATGATCGCTTCTATTAGAAGCCGCAAAGGTCGGAGTTAAATTTTTGAAGTTTTTGGGAGTTTTGGGGACGAGAACGAAAAACAGATCCTAAATAGGAAAGGCCGTAAAATCCAGACCCTTGGACCAAAATGGATGTTTGACATACGAATGGATGAGTCTTTTCCTGAACTTTAAGATGGGAGTGGGCCCAATTTTCAACTCAGTCAGATTTAGAAAATCGAAAATTTCGTGTATATATAGTGTCGCTTGTAGGGGGTGTAGGTGTGCGCCACTGGCGAGAACTGCCGTTCTCTGGTAATTACAAGTAGCTACTATAAAATGTAGGGGGTGTAGGTGTGCGCCACTAGCGAGAACTGCCGTTCTCTGGTAATTACAAGTATGTACTATAAAATATCCCATAATTTGGAAATTCATTTATATTAGATTAATTTAAACAACTGTAAATATTAAATATTTAAGCATATTATATTATTCATTATAAATGCAGCATTTAAATGTCGTTATAAATTGCAACTAAAAAGCAACACATACTTACTTGAAACTTTTATTTTTTTTTCAAGAATGCCAATAAAAATGAACAAAATGAGTTTTCGAAAATTTTAAATTAAAAATTAAAAACCATTAAGTACTAAATGTATTTTTCCGATTATTTTTTAATGATTTTAACTTCCAATCGTATAGTAAGATCACGTGTTTAATTCTGTCCAATCAGATTAAAATTATACTGAGAACTATCTACTGTAGAAAATTACCGATAAAATTTTTTTAAGTAGATTGTTTCTGTTTAATGGCAACCAGTTTCCTAGTTTTGACAACTGTCACATTTAAGAAAATATCCATAATATACGTATTAAAAAAATAATCTTACGAATATCACACGACAGTAAGAATAAATAAGAAAATAATGCTTCATTTTTACTCAGATTTGTTGTCATCCGGCAATAGCCACTCGAGCCCTGCGGGCTCTCGTGTCTATTGCCAGACAACAAATTTTCAGTAGTATTTGCACAACAGCTCTAAAATTATTGAATGTTTCCCGAATGACACTTTGACAGTTTTAATTTCACGAGCCGAAGGCGAGTGAAATTATGTCATAGTGTCACGAGGGCAAAAATTATATATTAATTTTAGAGATCGAGTGCAATTTGTTGCGATTATTTCATGAATAAAACTGTTCAAAACCAAAATTTTATTGTAATTTATTTATGTAAGTACAAATTAGTATAATTAAACACACAGTTGTTATAAATTTTTGACGGTTGAAAGTCATCACTTTTATAATTTTTAAAACATTAATTGTCATTAATGTCACTGAATGTATTTTTTCATAGCAACGAAAGGCATCTGACGTAATATACTTGACGACGGGCAATTATCAAAAACTATCAATTTAATTTAGATTTCTGTAGCTTTCTATTGGTCAGAATCTCCTATGAATGAAATAATAGAAAAACTATCGCATTATTTTCAATTTATTCTCACTCTCTTGTGATATTATACCCGAAAATTGGTCAGGAATTTAGACATTTTTGGCTACTTTTTTGAAAGAAATGTTCGATGTTTCCTTATATTTAGCAGTTGCCTGGAAACGAAGAATATCTGTATGGAAATGTTATTGTCTTACTGTAAGTAAGAAATAGTTATTTTCCTAACTAGTGCGGAAAGTGATACTTTCACGCACGAGACTGCCGCTGGCCCGAACGACACGATAGCGGAGTTCGGACAAGCAGTCGAGTGCGGGGAAGACACTTTCCGCATGAGTTAGGAACAATATTTTTTCTAGGGCCGTACGTTTGGAAAAAAGCCACAAAAAATAGAGTTATATCATTTTTTTTTAGAAGTGAAAATACACAAATTAATTCTTTGACAAGGTTGTCAAAACCAAACTTTCAATATAATGGGTTACCACGAGAACGATATTGGTTTCCATGACGACGATTCAAAACCATTGTAATTGTCTACTGATCTGGCTTTTAAATATTATGTCAAAATAATTTTATTTCATTGAATTATCAGTAGTAATTGCACAAGAGCTCTAAAATTCTATATTAATTTTAGAGTTCGAGTGCAATTTGTTGCGATTATTTCATGAATAAAACTGTTCAAAACCAAAATTTTATTGTAATTTATTTATATAAGTACAAATTAGTACAATTAAACACAAAGTTTTTATAAATATTTGACGATTGAAAGTCATCACATTTATAATTTTTAAAACATTTTCATTAATGTCACTGAATGTATGTTTTCGTAGTAACGAAAGGCATCTGACGTAATATACTTAACGACGGGTAATTATCAAAAATTATTGATTTAATTCAGATTTCTGTAGCTTTCTATTGGTCAGAATCTCCTATGAATGAAATAATCAGTAGTAATTGCACAAGAGCTCTAAAATTATTCAATTTTTCCCGAGTGACACTTTGACAGTTTTAATTTCACGAGCCAAAGGCGAGTGAAATTATGTCAAAATGTCACGATGGCAAAAATTATATATTAATTTTAGAGATCGAGTGCAATTTATTGTAATTTATTTATGTAAGTACAAATTAGTACAATTAAACACACAGTTGTTATAAATATTAATTTAACGGTTGAAAGTCATCACTTTTATAATTTTTAAAACATTAATTGTCATTACCGTTACTGAAGGTTTTTTGTCGTTGCAACGAAGGGCATCTGACGTAATATGCTTGACGACGGGAAATTATCAAAAATGATTTGTTTAATTTAGATTTCTGTAGCTTTCTATTGGTCAGAATCTCCTATGAATGAAATAATCGATCTAATTTCATTAAAACATGAACACAATAAGATAAGTTTGAAATAAATAAGTAAATAATATCTAAATATTAGTTTATTGCATATATTATAATATATTATAATGCAAGATTACAAGGTATTTTACTTTCCCGTACGCCGTGCGGGAAAATTTACTTTCACGCACGCAGTGCGGGAAACTGCAACTTTCGGAAACGTGAAAGTGGCGTGTGCGTGAAAGTGGCTCGTTTAGCATGGCCGTAGAAAAATATTTTTTCATTACAGCAGATTCAAAATACTGCCAAAAATAAGCAAATGCGTCAAATTTGATAATTCAATATTTTTGTTTCTATAGTTACAAAACCTGTATTTGGTGCCACACTTTTTTTGTTTTCCGTAGAAGTCGTGTTCCATCTGTTTTGAGAAACTTTGCCAGTGTTCACTTTTTATTTGTCTGACTAAAGTATTCGTTTCCTTTCTGATTCGTTTATAGTGGTTGTATGTCTGTTGTGTTTGTTTTGTTTTGTATTGTAAACAAGTTTTCTTCTTTTCTTTACATTTTATCTTCACTTCCTCTCTAAACCATGGGGTTTTCTATTTTCTGTTACCTAGTTTTGTGTTTTTGTGTTGTGTGTTAACTTGTTTGTGTAACCTGTATCATATGGCATGTGTAGTTGGTTAAATTAAGTTTTTTTTTTAATTTTATACAAAGATGTGTGTCCGTATATTGTGTGTTGCAAATGTATTGTGTATGAGATTGTCGATGATTTTTTCTTCGACTTTTTTTACTCCGCTCTTGTTGGTATATTCTTGTTGTTGCCTTCTTTTTTTTTATTAACAACCAAAGCCTGCTGCATTCTGCTGAAGGATTTGTTACACATGTTCCTTTCTTAAGTAGGATGAGGGGTTCTTCTTTGACTATTCTCTTTTTCATGCCAAATTTTTAATTCAGTTATGTTGGTAGTAGTGACCCAAACTATTTTATTTTATAAATTTAAAAATGTAGGATTGCTTTTATATTACCTTGTGGACTTAATTTGCTAGACTTCACAAAAAATATTACATTGTCACCCCATCTGCAATTGTATTTATACCTACATTATGCCAAATAAGTGCAATGAAAAAATTTAGGAAAAATGTTTTGTAATTAATTTTTTGCTGCTATTGAAGAAAAAAGCGTCACTGAACACTACTACACCATTATGTTTTAATATTCTGCAGTTTATTATCCCTGACTCCTTTATACAATAATACTTGTTATTAAATATACACAATATAATATATTATACAATATTATATTTTTCCGATATGTATGTAGTGTAGTATTTTTTTCAAATCCTGAGAAAAGTAATAGGTATTTTTGAAAAACTTAAACGCAGGATGAAAGATTACGTTCTTACCGAGGGCCGAAAGTCCCTGAAAACTTCTGTTTATTTTAATAAGCTACAGGGGTTAAAAACTAAAGGAAAATGTAGTGTGATTTTTAATTTCAAATATTTTGTTCAAAAGAAACTTCTTATTTATTCTAAGGGACTTTCGGCCCTCGGTAAGAACGTAATATTTCATTCTGCGTTTAAATTTTTCAAATATACTTATTAGTTTTCCATTTAAAAAAATTAATCTCGTTTAAATAGCATTAGAGCCGAAGTTACGTACCCATCCCCTTAACCAATAACCAAAAATAAGAATCATTTCATCAACCAGAAATAAGAATCATAAACGTCCAAATTAGTATTATTGTAGATCTTTAATATTTGGTTTGAAAATACATAGTAGAACAGTTTTCACAGTTTTTGTGACATAGTGTCTACAATCAATCGGTCGTCTCCAAAAAATATTTGCGGCCTGCTATCTAATACTTCGCAGTCATGCAAAATATGATTAACTGTTTCAGCTTCTCTACGACAGAGACTGCCTCGATGAAATTATTCTATTATTTTCAGGTGTCCTTTGTCATCTGGCTCGTTATGACTCTGAGTTGATTCCTGCTGGTTTCCGCAGTACTTCAGCCCTAATAGTCAGCACATGTCCGTCCAATTTTATATTTTACCTTGTGTTTGATGAGGTATATTTTCCTAGTAAGAGTTATGTTGCCTTCGGACTCAGTCTTTTTTCCGATCACAGACGGCTCTCACGGCCGGCTCTATGTCTAAGGCTAAGGCCAGACAAGCGATAATTTACGGCGCCATAAAAGCAGTAAAATGAAGCCCGAAAATGGGTCCCATGGTGAGAGTAGTGGATGGCCAGACGAGCTGTAAAATATCGCGCAGTAACATAGCAACATAAGATAGGACCCATTTTTCGCGCTTCACTTTACTGCTCTTACGGCGGTGTAAATTATCGCTTATCTGACCTTAGCCCTAAGTATTTTGTAGCTGACGCTTTTGTGGTACGAGCGTCAGCTCCTTCATACTGTGTACTCCCCGGTAACCAGGAACCTATAACAGCACGGCACTGTTATATTCCGCCTTAGCACACTCCAAGATTGTAAAAAAATCTGCCTGAAATAGAGAGATATAATATATTCCATTAGAGGAATAGAAATGCTTAAATTTCCATCACTGCAAAACATTCTTTAAACAAACTTTACTTTTTACTTTTACACAAAGTAAAACTCACGAAATATATTAATAACATCTGCCTGCTTTTCTCCGTCTAATATAATAATATTTTAACCATTGGTATACTTCCTTTGAAACACGGAGGACTTACATAATAAAGTGTTGATATGCCGGCTCTTTCTCATATCTTTAAAATTCGAGACTTTAACTTTGAGAGCAAAGTTATGTTCATTCAATACGCAGTATTAGTCATATTTTGAAAACGTGGATATTATCACCAGAACAAGGACAAGAACTAAAAAAGTTATAACGGCAGCAATAAAAACAACTGAACTGCGTATAAAGCAAAGCTAAACCAAGTTAATCCCGACTATCATTTAACCAGAGCTAAGAATGTCGATACAGATATTACTAATAATCATCGGCACTTCATAGTTGGAATCTGAGCACACGAGTTGGCTTTGATCAGAACATAAAAGAAATAAAACAAGTATCATAATCACAAACAGATTCTATTACGCTTTATCAAAATATCTAGTTAGTAGACAATTTGAGATTAGGACTAGATTAAAATCTCTAAGGATCCCTATTCTATCAGAGAAATGGAACCTATCCAAATTCGATATAACATCTCTATCTATTTTTGAGAACACCAAGACGATGCAAATACTAAAAGAAGCATGAATTTACAACCAAGATCTGAAAATAATTAGAAACATTTACTAGAATCAGACCGCAAATCGCAGAGTTCAAGGTGAACAGTGAACACACCGAATATGTAAAGATCATGCGTGGAGTCAGGCAAAGCTGTATTTTGTCTCCTCTAATCTTTAATTTCTACTCTGAAAGAATATTTATTGAAGCTTTGCACGAAACTTAAAAAGGTATTCTACTAAATGGACACCGGCTAAACAACATCACATACGCAGAACAAAATCACGTAGTGATTTTAGTCAACAATATGGACTCAATATAAACGTAAAGAATACAAAGATGATGATCAATAACAAGAAAAAGATAACGAAAAGCCAATTCTACGTCAAACAAACCCTTGTAGAAAGAGTAAAATACTGCAACTACCTCGGCACCATAATAAATAAAGAACAGACCAACAACCAAGAAATAAGAGCACGCATAGGACAAGCTAGATCCACCTTCAACGGGATGGAGACCTTTTTTAAGAGCCACGATCTCTTTCTTTGTATTAAAGTGAGAATACTGCGATGTTATGTATTCTCTTCCCTTTGATATGGTGTTGAATCGTGGACCTTAAACGAAGATATGTGCAGAAAATTGGAAGCATTTATGACATGGCTATACCGCACAATACTTTTTTTTATTAACTCCATTGAGTACAACAATCTGCCCATTCGGCTTTAAGCATTTGTTATGGTAAAAAAATACAGACATGTTGAGAGTTACTCCAGTGAGTAACCTCTTTACAATTCTAAAATTAAAATTTTATCAGTCTGAGTACACTTGATTACATTCAGTTGGTTAAGTCGGACGCCAGTTGCCGTTTTAGTTTACGCACTTCAAAGACGTCCTGCACATTTAATTGTCTGGCAAACGCATTAGGATGCACTAGCACTCGTTCACAGTATTTAGCACTAAAACGTAGTATGGTTTCTTTAATGGATTCAAGAGGGGGATGTCGCGTTGAATCAGTTCGTTGGATAATAGTATGGCGCATTGACTATGGCACGCAGCACATTGTTTTGGAATCTCTGTAAGATGTTTGTATTGGAGACGCTAGCAGTGCCCCATAGCTGAATCCCATAAGTCTATATGGGCTTGAGGATGGACTTAGAGTAGATGGTAGAGTAAAATTTTATTATCCAAAGATAGTTTAGAATTGCGCCCAATGAGCCAATACATATTTCTCAATTTAAGTCCAAGCCGTTTTCGTTTGGTAAAAATATGTTTTTTCCAAGTTAGACGGCGGTCCAAGTGCATGCCAAGAGATTTAGCGTCCTCGGATTGAGGAATTAGACACTTATCAATATATACAGGGGGCATGTTTCTCTACGTAGCGTGAATGTTACATGTAATGATTTAGTTCCATTAGATTTGATGCAACATACTTTCATCCATTGCTGAATTCTATTTAGGTTTGATTGAAGATTCCTTGATGCTGTTGATGAATCTGTGTGGGATGCCAGGATAACAGTGTCATCTGCATACGTTGCAACTGTAGTTGTATTAGATGTTGGAATGTCCGCTATGTACAAAAGATATAAAATTGGGCTCAGAACGCTGCCTTGTGGGATGCCTGAGTGAATAGGATATATCTTGGTGTGCTCGGTACCGTGCTTCACAAGGAAGTGTCAATTTTCTATGTAGGATTTTAAGAGCTGGAAGTGTGCATAGGGTAGGAGCTTCTTTAATTTTATTTATAATCCTGTGTGCCATACCTTGTCAAAAGCCTGAGATATGTCAAGGAAAGCAGCAGAAAAGTATCTTTTGGCGTTAAAATCCTTGTTTATTTGGTTGACTAGCCTATGCATTTGTTCTATCGTTCCATGTTTGTCTCGGAAACCGAATTGATGTTCTGGAACTATTTTATGTTCGTCTATTATCGTTTTCAACCTTTTTACGTACATTTTTTCAAGGACTTTGCTAATCATAGGTAAAAGGCTTATAGGCCGGTATGAAGATGCATTTTCCGGTATTTTTTCGGGTTTAAGGATCACTAGGATTTGTGCCACATTCCATGAACTAGAGAAGTAATTTAGGAGCAGAATTGCATTAAATATAATGGTTATTAGTTTTATGCAATTCTGATTTCTTTTAGAATCTTGCCAGAGATTAGATCAAATCCAGAGACTTCTTTAATGTTGATTTCATTTATTATTGTTTATTTTACTTGGTTGACTGTAAATTTCGTGTGGGGCAGATCCATTTGAAACTGTAGTTCTGTTTCTTCCTCTGTAGATACTGTAGAAGGGTATGGCGTGAATACTTTTTGAAGGTGCTTGCCAAAAAGATCAGCTTTTCCTTTGTAGGTACTAGCCCAGGTGTTTTCCTCATCTTTGATTGGCGAGTTATGCTGTTGGGGCCGTTTGAGTTTGTTCGTGGCTTTCCAGAGTGAGTATTCTGTAGCTTCAGTTGGTGTTAAATTTTCTAAATATTCTTGTATTCCATGGTTTTCTTCTTCATGAATTAATTCCTTTGTTGCTTTGTTAGGGTTTTTCTTATTTTCTGCCTTTCTTGTCTGTTGCCAATTTTTTCGTAATTTTGGTTTTTTTTAATTATTTGTTTAATTGTAGGAGACACATTATTTCTGATTGGAGATGGTTCGTAGCTGGGAGTCGCATACCATGCAGCAATTTGTACGCTTTTTGTTAGGTTATCTACAGCTGATTCTAGTTGGAGTTCATTTTTTAAGGACATATTTAGTGAGAACAGGCTGTCTAGTTTTTCTCTAAATTGGGACCAGTTAGTCTTGGTGTTATGTAAAGTTGGTTGATGTACTTTGTTTAAGATTTTTTCGAAGATTGTTATTATAAACGGTGAGTGGTCTGATGATAAATCAAAGTATGATTCAGCTTTACATATTTTGGTATCGATGCCTTTTGTGATGCAGAAATAAACGGCTTCGGGTATTTTAATTCAGACTGCCAATAAGTTGGTTCGCCAGTAGAAATGTGTTGTAGGTTATTTTTTTACCATTGCTTTAGATAATTCTCTGCCTCTTGGTGTTGTTAGTCTAGAGCCCAACATCGGATGATTTGAATCATAACCTCCACCTGGAATGAATTTGTTCCCTAGAGTGTTGAAATTTTCTAGACAATGTTCTTTTTTAACGACATGTTTAGGTGGGCAGTATAAGGCAGATATTGTTATTGCGCCGTGTGCTTCCTCAATTGTTAAGCTGGTTGCTTGCCGGTAGTCTTTGTTATATTTTTTCCATTTCGGAGTGTTTAATAGAATCACGAATAATTATAGCGCTTCCACCGTGAGCTCTACCGTCTGGGTGGTTTGTATGATACAACTTGGATTTGGGAATACACATGTAATGTTTTTCTGTAAAGTGAGTCTCAGAAATTAATATTATATCAATATTTTGATTAAGTATGAATGTTTTGAGTTCTTTGGCCCGTTGATAAAGGCCATTTGAAAGCAATTTGATTCAACCCGACCTGTGGGAGATGTCCACCCTATCGAAAAAGTACATTTGGGTGTAACAGTTCATTGGGGCGAGGTGTTTTGACCCGAGTTTAAAACAGGGATCACCCCACCTAGCTCCAATGCCCCAGGCCATCCCTTTCCCCCCCATACCACGCTGATGCGCGATGGGGGCACAACTATCGTAGCCAAATGCTCTTCACAATGGAATCCTAGGTAATAAGATTCAATGTGGTGCCCTAATCGAATGCAAAAACTAGGCCAGCGTGAAGCGCTCTATGCCTTTATCTTCTAATTACTTATCCGCGGTACTAAAATTGCTTGCTTGGGCCCCAAGTCACTGTACGAAGCCCCACTGAGCTCAGTCCAATGGCTTGGAACTCAAGAATTTTATGATTTTTTGATTTTTATGATTTTTTTGGTGGCGTACGCCTTCTTTGGGTATTTTTTATATTTATCTTACCTTAAGGTGATCGTGGTATTGGACCTACGTTTGTGTTACGTTTTTCTTCGGCACTTGTTGTTTTCGAGCTACGAACCGTTCACTGTTTTCACTATTTTACTAATTTATCTCACTTTACACTGTTTGTTGTTTAGGACGTTTGTGCTTCCACCGGTGGAAAGCGTCGTACCTTAGCATCTCTCGCAGTATTGGGCTTGAATGGTGCTCCAGCTCCACGAATTTTTCCCTGGCTTTGTCTGTCATTATCTCCGTGACTCTAACTTGCTCTAGTTCTCTGAAGAGGAATCGTTCGGCTACGTATTTTGGGACTTTGGCTGCTTCTCTTAGGCTGTTGTTGTGGACTGCCTGTATCTTCTTTTTTGTTGTATCACACACGTGTCCCCATGCGAGAGATGCGTACGTTAATATCGGAAGTATTATACTATTTATAAGCCTTATTTTAGTTTTCAGTCTTAATTTACTTTTCTTTCCTGTGAGTCCTCTTAGTGTTGCTCTTGCCATGTTGGCTTTCTGGACTGTGGCTTCTACATGTTTCTTGAAGGTTAATCCTTTGTCTATGATGACTCCTAGGTAATTGGCTTCGTCTTTCCACTCGATGGGGGTGTTCTGCACCGTCAGTTGTTCTTCTGACTGTTGTCTACCTTTCTTATATAGTACCGCTTGCGTTTTTTCGGAGTTGATGGCTATCTTCTACTTTATGTTCCATTCCTCGATGTCTTCTAACGCTGTTACAGGTTGTTCCTGGTGTTCTAGGTACGTTGGCGGTGTATATTGTGCACAGCAGGGGTGACAGGACTGCTCCCTGTGGTACTCTAGCCTCCGGGCTCCCGAGCTCGAATAGGACTTGTCCTATCCGAACCCTGAAACTCCGGCCGCCCAAGTACGAAGAGATCAGTCTCGTCATCGCCCCGCTGTACCCATAGCCTCGCATTTTATATATGAGCCTCTTATTCCATACTCTGTCGAAAGCTTGGCTTACGTCCAGGAATGCTGCTCCAGTGTACTGCTTATCGTTTAAACCAGCTGCTATGTACTCAGTTAGTCTGAGTACTTGTAGCTCACTGGAGTGCTCTGCTCTGAATCCAAATTGAGCTTCTGGGATTATCTGTAATCTGTTTGTTTACGCTTGCAGTCTGCTGAGGATGATTATTTCCACTATCTTGCTGATCGCTGGGAGTAAGCTGATTGGCCTGTAGTTCTGCGGGAACGTGTGGTTTTTGCCAGGTTTTGGGATCATGATGACATGGGCCTCTTTCCATCTGTTTTGATAAAGGCCATGTGCGTTCCAGTCTACTATTTTATATTTCGGTTGTGAAGCCATTAAGCGATCTTATTGATGACAGTAGTAAAGCAAATTGAGCATTGTGCTCATTTGCTCCATGAGTTTTTGCATCATTTCTTCCAGTTTGTTATTAGGTTGGTTAGGTCCTGGTATTGTTTGGTTGTTATAGCTACACTCTGATTAATTTTTGTTCACTATTTGAGCATAGGTTAAATCAGGTTATATTTGTTGAATATTATTTGTTTGGATATGTGGTTGCATGATTCTTTTCTCTCTTAGTGTAGGATATAGCTTCTGCTGTAGTTGAATGTGAACTTTGCATCCTCTATAGTGAGAGCCAGGTGGTCACAATTGACACATTTTACTTTGTCATCACGTGATTTTCGAGGACAATCTTTTGTTTCGTGATTACCTGTACATTTTACGCATCTGTGTACTTTGCGGCAGTAGCTTTTAGTGTGTCTGTAGTCTTGGTATCTGGTACACTGGGGGATTGTTCTTTTCGTACAAGGAGGTTCTCATTTGATGATATTGTTTCCTAATTTTTCTATTTTATAAACTTCTTTGTTGTTTTCATTCGATACGATATCGATGAAAAACATTGACCAGGGGGTTTTTGATACATAATGTTTTATATTATGAATGTTCACTGCTTCGTGTCCTTATGCTGCTAGATTTGCATTTATGTCATCAGTATCTGTACCATGATGCAGTCCTTTTATGACAAATCTGAATGTTTTTTCAGAACACTTAAAATCCCGTGGACTGCCCGAATCACAAATAAATGGTCCTCAGAAAATAAAAAATTGCCAAGAGGCAGTTCTTCTTTAGAAGAGACCAAGAGACCATGAGGTACTGACCACCATCAAATCTCGAAAGTTATAATACTTCGGACACATTATGCGAAATCAATCCAGACATGCTTCCTACAAGCCATCCTGCCAGGAATACTATTTGGTAAGCGGGGTCCAGGAAACAGAAGAACATCCTGGTTGACGAACTTCAGAACCTGGCTCAACACAACATGTGTGCAGCTTTTTTCCGCGATGCTTAAGATAGGATCAATATTGCCATTATGATCGCCAACATTCGTCACGGATATACACATCAAGAAGAAGATATATCTTTGAAATAAAGATTCTAGCTGAATTGTTTATGACAGTTGAGGTAGAGGGCACATGGATATGAGGTATTTTTACAAAAATAAATAAAAATAAAAGTGATATGACTAAAGAGAGGAAAAATATAAATAACAGTATACAAATATCAAATATGTGTAAGGTACATTCCATGTCAAATCACTCAGGCAAAAAATTTTGGATCTCCGATTTGTCTGAAAATTGGTATATAGCTTCTGCGGGACGTAAAAATAAGATATTTAAAGTCAAAAAATCTTCTTCTTCTTTTTTTCTCAAAATGTTATTTTATGCGATTTTACAGTGATTTGGTGTTTATTTAAACAAATTTGCATTTTCTGCCGCAAAGTGTTAATGAAAAACATAATATTTTAATAGAAAGAACTCAAAAATGTCATTATATGGCATTATAACAAGTTATTTTGAATCAAAACAAGTTTTTGATCAAATTTTATAGTGTAAAAAACGTTAAAATGCCATTCTTTACATTTTCCTCCATTCGTAAAATACATTATCATCGATTTGGCTGAAAATTTGCCCACAGATATCCAAAAGATAGGACTTTAAGTGGTTAGAAGGATTTAAATTATATTTCAATACCAAAAAAGTTACATGCAGTAATATCAGACTCAAAAGTATATATTAGTCCAGTCGGGATAGCATTTGACCTTGAATTCCGAGCTGCCCAAAATTTTATTTTTCTGATCTTGAGTCAATAGTAGCCTAAATTTAAAATCACGAATGAATTCCTCCGTTACGTTAGCCGCCATCTTGATTTTAAAGGAGCACCTTTTTTGCTCAATATCTCCGCCATTTTAAACTTTTCGACAAAAATGGTAGGAACTGAAATTGTTCCAAATAAATCGTGTTTACAATTATTACAATTTCTTTTTAACAATTTTTGTCGTGAGGTCGATATTTTCGAGTTAATTGTACTTACAGTAGACGCCTATATTTTTGACTATAATATTGCATGTAACTTTTTTGGTATTGTAATATAATTCAAATCCGTCTCACCACTTAAAGTCCTATGTTTTGTCTAACTGTGAGCAAATTTTCAGCCAAATCGATTATGATGTATTTTGGGAATGGAGAAAAATGTAAAAAACGGTATTTTAACGTTTTCTACACTATAAAATTTAATCAAAAGCTTGTTTTGAATCAAAGTAACTTGTTGTAATGCCACATAATGACATGTTTGAGCCCCTTCTATTAAAATATTATGTTTTCCATTGATACTTTACGATAGAAAATGCAAATTTGTATAAATAAACACCAAATCACTGTAAAATCGCATAAAATAACATTTTGAGAAAAAAGAAGAAGATTTTTTGACCTTAAATATCTTATTTTTACGTCCAGCAGAAGCTATATACCAATTTTCAGACAAATCGGAGGTCCAAAATTGAGTGATTTGAAATGGAATGACCCGTAAACAAGATAAACAAATAATTTAATTATTTTTATTGTCTCTGAATTACAAAATAAATGATAAAAAAATTATCAATATTAAATAATTTTACCTTTTGACATTAATTTGATAACAGTTGATTTTGATAAGAAAACAATTACGGAAAGAAACAGGAGTGTGATAATGTTGGAAGTTACAAGTACTGATAGGATATATGTAAATAATAATATTTTTACATAAAACATCAAATACTTGTAACAGTTTTTGAACTTTAGTATTATGTCAATATGATACACTTCTTCCCTATTAAATAATTCAAATATATCTCAAGAGTTTACTAATCACATAATAAACTAATTATTGAATATAGGTCTGGATCCCGCGTATGAAAAAAAAGTTGATTAATAGCAAGCTAAAAATGTGTTAATAGCTTAAGGGTGTCTAGTCGGATAAACTTTGATATATGGGAACACTGGAACAGGGGCAGTTTTAATTGTGGAACAGGTTAAAAATTTGGAACGGTCAGACCACGAAAACGGCACACTTATTTTGTAACTGACTTAAACTCTCCGAACAGAGATTAAACTCTCATGTAAAAATCAGACTGCTATTTATCTCCTGTCATAATTCCTGTCATTTGACATATTCTACATGTTCCACTTATTAAAACGCCCATTTGGTGATAAATAGCAGTCTGATTTTTGCATGAGAGTTTAATCTCTGTTCGGAGAGTATAAGTCTGTTCTGTCGGACAAAATAAATGTGCCGTTTTCGTGGTCTGACCGTTCCAAATTTTTAACCTGTTCCACGATAAAAACTGCCCCTGTTCCAGTATTCCCATATATCAAAGTTTGTCCGACTAGACACCCTTAAGCTATTAACAAATTTTCAGCTTGCTATTAATCAACTTTTTTTTCATACGCGGGATCCAGACCTAATAGTCTGAAAAATGCGAACAAAAAAAATTACAATAGAAACAAACTGTAAATAAAGTAGCTAAAAAGGGCACTTCCTATTTTAGACCAAGACGGATCTGTTTTGAGGTGGATGTGAGAGGTGACATTCGGATTTTTGCTGATGAAGTTAGGTGAAAACTTTAGTAATTATAATTGACTTATGCTCCTTCTTAAATATGCCCGGAACATTAATAAAAAAATTAAAATATTTAAAAATTTCGATAAACATCGAATTTTTTCTACTTTCTTTGCTTATAATTTTAAAACGATTCATTTTGGAACAAAGTCGTAGCAAAACAAAATAAAGACAATTAAATTTTGTATGATATAAGACTGGTTAAAAATGTCTTAAATTATTACCTTTAGCAATAAATACAAAATAAGGGGGCACAATAAGCCTATTTTTGTTCAATGTTTTTCAACCACTTCGGTGGCACTTAGAACCTTCGTAATTCGCTTAAATAATTCTTATAACATAATTAAACCGTCCACCAAATTTCATTAAAATCCACTTAATAGATTTTGCATAATAATTTTGCAATCTAAATGTTTTTAAAAAAGTTCAAATTTTAAAAAGTTTTTGAACAAAAATAGAAAATTTAAAAGTTGGCCAATTCTTTTACATATAAACAAGCGCTCTACCTATCTAATACACCTTACAGAATTAAAAGCGGATTATTTAGGCAGCCTCGGCAATGTTTTAAAGTGATAAACAATTTTTTGGCTTATAAACAAATTAGTGCTGTCACTAGGAGGGGATGCAACCGCCTCCTGTATTTAGATAGACTTCCCCTAGTTTTTTTATGTATTTTGACCCGTAGAACACGAATTTTTTGGGTAACAATTGACCCAGATGTCGATAATATTGTTACAAACAAAGAACTTGAGGAATTACATAACAGCGATTTTTCGCAAAATACAACATTTTTTTGTATTTCTTGGGTAATTCTAAGCAACAAATGTTCCTACAAGTTTTTTCGTAGCATGCATAGTTTTCGAGATAAACGCGGTTAAACGTTTAAAAAATCGAAAAATTGCAATTTTTAAACGCGAATAACTTTTGATTAAAAAATAAAAATGCAATTCTGCTTACAGCATTTGAAAGTTTAAGTCAAATTATATCGGTTTTGATTGTTTGCATTGCTAAAAATTAATTTTTTTATTTTTAAAGAAAGCTATTTTTTTAGAAGCCAAAAAATTGTTTATAATTTTAATGCATTGCTGAGGCCCCTTAAATAATCCGATTTTAATTCTGTAAACTGTATTAGATAGGTAGAACGCCTCTTTATATATAGAAAAATTAACCAACTTCTAATAAATGGTCTACTTTTTGTTCGGAAAGTATTTTGTATTTATTGCTAAATTGCAGAAAGGGTAATAGATTAAGACATTTTTAGCCAGTCGTATATCATACAAAATTCAATTATCTTTATTTTATTTCTTTACGACTTTGTTCCAAAACGAATAGTTTTAAAGTTATAAGCAAAGAAAGTAGAAAAACTCGATGTTTTTCGAAATTTTTAAATATTTTAATTTTTTTAATAATGTTCCGGGCATATTTGAGAAGGAGCACAAGTCAATTATTATTATTGAAGGTGTCACATAACTTTACCTGCAAAAATGCGAATGCCACCTCTCACATCCAAAAATAGACGTTTTTTCTCAGATCAGCCCTGGTCTATTTTTAATAAAGTGTATTTCAATTTTTCACAGAAACGTTAATCTTGAAACTTTTTTACCGAAAATATCCCTTATGACCGGTGCGCCACTGAGTCTATGAAATCTCTTCACATGTTCGCCCTTTAACAATCCTCATTGAACAGGTACAATAGTCCTTCAGCAAGAAGTGGGGATCAAAAGAAAGTTTTAAAATTCGTACAACCTCCTCATAATCGTCATTCTTGTGAAAACCTTTAACTGCAAAACTTTTTTGCCGTATACAATAAATCGCTAGTGTATTGATAATCGTCATCGTCAGTTGTGTGTGTTATATAGTTTGAATAATAAAAAAATGAAGACAGAAATCAGAAAGCCTCCGTCAGAAAGTCGAAAAATAAGAAAGCCAATTATGGAGAAAAAACGCCGAGCTAGAATCAATGATAGCTTAGAAACTCTAAAACAAATACTGCTCCAATCAAAAACAGACTTACAAGAAACTAAAAAAGGTCAAAGGACAGCTAAGTTAGAAAAGGCTGATATTCTTGAGATGACTGTGCAGTATCTACAACAACTTCAAGAAAAAGATAAAGAAAACCAATCAAAACTTGTAAGTGTTAAACAAAACTTCCCAGTAAGTGCGACCTTAATGAAAAAAGTTTCAAATCAACAGAAGCCTTTGAGGATATGTTCCAATTCGGTAAACAAAGAGCCAGTTGCCATTCGACCAGCTGATAGTTCATCCGAAAAGGTAAATTTTGGTGTTAGACTTCTTCCTACACAATTAATTAGTGGACAGGTTGTGTATTTGTTACCTTCTAACTTAAATGTAAATAATATAAACTCAAACTACGCGGATAGCAAAGATAAAGTTTGGAGGCCTTGGTGAATTTGAAACACCTGTTGTAATTAGTGAGTTATATTTATTTATGGCAAACTGTTTACCAACTGAGTTTAAAGTTATGCTCATTATATTTGTGGAGTCAGTAATGAATTTATGAGACTGTTTTTATAGAGCTGTGATATTGTTTTTTAAAAGAGTTAATTTATATATTATTAAATATTATATTACTATCGACAGTTGTTTTATTTCTGTATTCAGTGTTGTTCTGAAGCTATTTTCTTGTGGCATTTTTACAATTACCTAGTTTTGATGGAAAATAAGTCACAGTTTTACCAAAAAAATTATTTTATTAACGTTTCGACGCCCAAATCGGGTGTCGTTGTCAAAATACAAAAAATGTTAATTATTATTAATATTTTTTTTATTTTGACAACGACACCCGATTTGGGCGTCGAAACATTAATAAAATCATTTTTTTAGTAAAATTGTGGCTTATTTCCCATCCAAACTAGTTATCTGTATTCAGTGGTATTAATTTGTTTACAATGTATTCAATGTATTCAAATTCATCCTCTTTTGCGCTTTTTGTATCCATTTATCAAATACTGATATTCTACTATTTACATACAATATCATAAAAGGCATTACAATAATTATCAAAACTAATAGCTTAGAAACTTCAAAAAATTAAAGTATTTATAGGAATAATACTACTGCAAGACTAGTATTTTCTTACTTCAGCTTCTCCAACGAGAAGCTATTTTCATTTTTGTTCCCATTTAGTTACGCATTAGTTTCTTTCTTTTTTTACTTCTGTTGGAGTTTATCATCTTTACTTTCACTCCAACAGAAGTTCTTCTTTTTTGTTACATTGGTGCGTGGTTACAATGTAACAAAAAAAGAAGAACTTCTGTTGGAGTGAAAGTAAAGAGAATGATAAACTCCAACAGAAGTAAGAAAAAGAAAGAAACTAATGTGTAACTAAATGGGAACAAAAATTAAAATAAAAAGAAAATAGCTTCTCGTTGGAGAGGCTGAAGTAAGAAAATACTACTTTTGTAGTAGTATTATTATAAATACATTCATTTTTTGAAGTTTCTAAGCTATTAATTTTGATAATTATTGTAATGCTTTTTATTACATTATGTATCTTTTTTAAATGCAAATTGGGGCAATAGTTACGGTAATGTGTCTAAACTCGTATTATGTTTTGGCTTGTTTTCGATTTTAAATTAATAAATTATGTGCTTTTCCCTGATTTTGACTTTTATTAGTTTTGTATGATCAAATTTTTGATCAACCTGAAAAAGACATGGTAAGTAATTTTTTTCTGTTACCTTGGTTGCATTTTTACGTTTTTTTCACAAAGGACTATTTCAATAATTATTGCTATATATCTACTTTAGTGGTTTTAAATTAAGATAAGATATAAGGTCGATCTGCACTGTTTAATGGATAAAAATGATTGGATAATATATTAAATATGTAATTTAGTATGTTAACAATAATTATAAAAAAACAAGGGGTGCCCGATAAAATTTTGTTCTGGCACTATATTTAATTAATTAGCAAAACATGCCTTTTTTATAAATAACAAAAAAGTTGGACCTGAGCAGGTTTTTTTGGATCATTATAAACAAAAAAGGTCTGTTGTAATTTTTCTCTTAAGTTGATCTAATTATAAACAATTCAAAACTAAAAAAGAACGAAATATGACGATTTTTAAGGCTCAAAAACATAAATAACCAAACATTATTTTTGAATTTATAGAGTATGTACACAAATTAAACTTCAAACCTTATTCTATCAAGTATTATCTATATATTTGACAAGTATTTTGCGCTTATTATACAGGGTGTCCCGAAAAGATTGGTCATAAATTATACCACACATTTTGGGGTCAAAAACAGTTCGATTGAACATAACTTACCTTAGTACAAATGTGCTCACAAAAAAAGTTACAGCCATTTGAAGTTACAAAATAAAAATTGATTTTTTTCAATATATCGAAAACTATTAGAGATTTTTTCTTGAAAATAGACATGTATCATTGTTATGGCAGGAACATCTTAAAATAAAATTATAGTGAAATTTGTCCACCTCATAAAAATTTTATGGGGGTTTTGTTCCCTTAAAGCCCCCCAAACTTTTGTGTGCGTTCAAATTAGTTCATTATTGTAGTACCATTAGTTAAACACAACGTTTTTAAAACTTTTTTGCCTCTTAGTATTTTTTCTATAAGCGAGTTTTTATCGAGATGCGGCTTCTTTTTTAATATATTTACATAAAAATTGTATGGGGGTTTTGTTCCTTTAAACTCCCCAAATGTTTGTGTACGTTCCAATGATTGTGGTACCATTAGTTAAACACAGTGTTTTTAAAACTTTTTTGGCTCTTAGTATTTTTTTGATAAATCACCTTTTATCGAGATGTGGCTTCTTTTTCAAAATATACCTAAAAATGTAAATTATAAATAAATTTTCAGCTTATTAACAGGTCTCCATAATCGTACTTAACCATATACAAATATGTGGTGGATTCGACAAATACTCAAAATATCTCAATAAACGCTGGCTTATCGAAAAAGTACTGAGAGGCAAAAAAGTTTTAAAAACATTGTGTTTAACTAAAGGTGCCACAATAATAATTTAATTGGAGCGTACACAAAAGTTTGGGGGGGTTTAAGGGAACAAAACCCCATAAAATTTTTATGGGGTGCACAAATTTCACTGTAATTTTTTTTAAGATGAAGCTGTCACAAAGATGCCACATGTCCATTTTTAATAAAAAATCTTTAAGAGTGTTCGATATATGAAAAAACATCGATTTTTATTTTGTAACTTCAAAGGGGTGTAACTTTTTTTGTGTGCACTATTGTATATAGGTAAGTGAGGTTCAATCAACCTATTTTTGACCCCAAAATATGTGGTATAATTTATGACCAATCTTTTCGGGACACCCTGTATGTATATTTTGCAACATTGTTTTTTAGTTGAAAATGCAGCCCAATCGCCTATCTTCCTATAAGGAATCTTTCTTATTAACCGTTATTAAAAAAATATATCTTAGAATAAAACATGGCAAAAACTGTTATCTGGAGCTGATCGAAGAAGTTTTGAACTTGAATTAAGGTACTTGATGATTAAAAAAATAATATTTTTTACTTGTGTTTTTGAGCCTTGAAAATCGTCATCTGTCGTTCTGTTTTCAGATTTAAATTGTTTATATCTCGAAAAAAATCAAATAGAGAAAAATTACAAAATACCTTTTTTGATTAGAACGACCCAAAAAATCTAATCTGCCGTGGTCGATTTTTTTTATTAAAAAAAGTAATTTTTTAATTATTAATTAATTATAGTCAGAACAAAATTATATTTATAATTGTTAACATACTAAATTCTTCTTCTTCTTCTTCTTCTTCTTCTTCTTCTTCTTTCTCGAAACTCCTTATTATGCCCCTCGGGGGCCTCGGAGGTTTTATTCATCCTCTATCCATATCTTCCATTTCTTGCGGTCCTTTGCTAACTCTTTCATTTGTTGATGTGTTTTTCCTTTTCCTGTCCAGTTTCTATAATCTGATCGATCCATCTCTTCCTTGGCCTCCCTTTCCTTCTTTCACCATATCTCTTTGAATCCATCACCTGCTTTGGTAGTCTTTCCTGGTCCATTCTGTTAATGTGTCCATACCATTTTAATTTTCTTTTTTGTATCTTGGTTATTATCGATTCCTGTTTCAGTCGTTGTCTAATATCTTCATTTCTTATTCTGTCCAATTTCGTTTTTCCTGCTATTTTCTTAGCTGCTTCATCTCCGCTGCGTTTATTGTACTGTCTATTTTTGCATTGTTTACCCATGTCTCACTTGCACATATTAAAGTTGGTACAGAGATTGCGTTGTATACCTTCAGTTTTATTTCTTTATCTACTTCTTCCTTTCCAAATATTGTTTTATTTAGTGCTTAGTAGATCTTAATTGCTTTTTTCGCTCTGTATGAGATTTCTTGATCTATCTTTCCATCCTCTGATATTATTACTCCAAGGTATTCAAACGTCGAGACTGCTTCTATTATTTCGTTTTTGCACCTAAATATCGTTTGGTTTATTTCTTCCCTTTTCTTTTGGGTTACTATCATGGTCTTCGTTTTCTTTATATTTACCTCCATTTTCAAATGTTCTATTTCCTCCTTTCTATTTTCTATTATTACCAAGTCATCTGCATATAGTAATCCCTCCATTCTCACTGGTACTAAATTCCTGTACCCTATTGTTGACTGTAATTGCCTTGCCCTTCTTTTAGCGCTCTTCATTACTCTATCGATTACTAATATAAACAAAACTGGGCTGAGACTGTCCCCTTGTTTTATTCCTCTCCTTAGGTTAATTACTGGCGATCTATATCCGTTTATTTGTACTTTAGCAAATACGTTTCTATATTATGTACTTTTTACCACGCTTACTACCTTTGCGGGATTTGCAGATTTTCCATTACTGACCATATTACTTCTCTATTTATAGAATCAAAAGCAGCTTTAATATCTATAAACGTATTATATAAGTATTCTCCTATTTCGTTTTTCCTTTCAATTATATTTTTCAGTATGTATATATTATCTGTGGTTCCTCTTTCGTTCCTAAAAGCCGCTTGTTCTTCTTCTAGTTTTCCTTCCAGTTCTTTCCTGAGCTTCCTTTCTATTATCCCGGTGTAGAATTTATATGCCACTGATGATAAGCATATAGCTCAATAGTTATCACATTCCGCTTCATCTCCTTTCTTCTGTACTGGTATCAATAAATTTTCTTCCCAGTCTTTCGGTATGTTTTCTGTTCTCCATGCTTCCCTCATTATTTCCAGTAGCCAAAGCTTGCCTCGTTCTCCCACGTACTTCATCATCTCCGGATCTATGCCATTGCCACCTCCCGCTTTTCCAGTCTTTATTCTTGCCAATCCTTCTCCAATATCTTTGATATGAATTTCGTCTACTCGATTGTCCCTATCCTCTTCTCTTGCCTGCTGTCCTCTCTCCTCATTTTGTTGGTTGCTTGCCTTGAATTTTTCTTTATAGTGATTATTCCATATGGTTAGTATGTCTTGTATGTTTGTTTTAAATTCATTTCGCCCATTTCTAATTCCTCTTATTTGTTTCCTTTTTGTTCCTTTAATGTCTCTTATTTTATTCCAAAACTGTTTATTGTTATTCCCAAATCCTTCGTTCAATTCTTCACCGAATTCCTTCCAGCTCTTCTTCTTCGCATCTTTTACTAGTTCTTTCACTATATTTCTCTGTCTTCTGTATTCGTCTCTGTCTTGCTCTTCATTTGTGTTTATGTATCGCTTCCACATTTCTTTCTTCTTTTTTACTGCTTGCTTTATTTCCTTATTTCACCATCCAGTTCTTTAATTATTCTTGCCATTCTTTCTTATTCCACATACTTGTTTTGCAGTGTTCCATAACGTGTCTCTCAATTTTTTCCATTTCTCTTCCATATTCCATATTTCCTCATTGTTTTCATGCTGTTCCAGTATTTTATCTGTCTCTCTTTGGTATAACTTCCTCATTTCCATATTTTTCATCTTACGTATTGCTATTCTTGTATATTGAGGACTCTCTATTATTTCCATTAGTTTCATGTTTATCTCTGCTGTCACTAGTCTGTGTTGGGTACCGAGTTCGGCTTCGTTCTCTGTTTTTATATTGTGTATCTTTAGTTCTGCGTCTAGAGGATATACTATCTAGTCAATTATATTAGTAGTATTAAACATACTAAATTAAATATCTAATAATTTTCATCCATTAAACAGATCGGTGCAGATTCATCATCATCATCATTTGGCTCTACAACTCTATGTGAGTCTTGGCCGCGTTTACTATTTCCCTCCATTGTTGTCGGTCCTGAGCAGCTAGTTCCCATTGCTGTACTCCCATTTTGCGTAGATCGCTGGCTACTTCGTCCTTCCATCTCTTTCTTGGGCGACCAACTGACCTTTTTCCATCGGGCCTTTCCCAGAATGTGGCGTTTAGAAGTCTTTCGTCACTTGATCTTAGTACGTGACCCGCCCATCGTATTCTGTTTGATTTAATGTAGCGTACTATGTTTTCATCTCCGTATATTGTCTGGAGTTCATCATTGTGTCTTCTTCTCCATTCTCCTGTTGTCTCTTCTCTCCAAGGCCCATAGATAGTTCGCAGTATCTTTCTTTCAAGTACCAGCAATTTTGTTGTTTCCCGCTGATTCAGAGTCCATGTTTCGCTTCCGTACGTTATTGTGGGACGAATTATTGTCTTATATACTCTTATTTTTACTGGTCTTGAGAGTATTTTTGATTTAAGTAGGGTCCTTAATAAGTAATATGCCCTGTTTCCTGCAATAATCCTGGCTGCCACGTCCTTTTCATAGTTATTTTCAGATGTTATGATCGCTCCCAGGTACTTAAATTCTTTGACGACTTCAAAATTGTATTCATTAATTGTTACGTTTTGTCTAACCCTTGGTATTGGGTTCTTCGTAACCACCATGTACTTGGTCTTGTCCTCGTTGACCTTAAGACCAACTTCCTTGGCTCCGTTCTCGAATAGGGTGAAAACTTCTTTTGCATCTCTGGTGGATTGTGCAATTGTGTCCACGTCATCCGCAAAGGCTAATAGTATTTTTGATCCTTGGGCGGCAAATCGGTTTGTCAGTTGTGGCTGAGCTTTCCTTACTGCATGTTCCAGTGCGAAGTTAAACAGCAGGGGGGCGAGAGGATCTCCTTGTCTAAGTCCGGTTTCAATGAGGAATTTCTCCGACGTGGTGCTGCCAATTCTGATTCGTGCGGAAGCGTTCTCCGTGCTCACCTTTGCTAATCGTACCAGTTTTCCAGGTACTCCCATTTCTACCATAGTCTCCCACAATGCTTCTCTGCTAACAGAATCGTAAGCTTGTTTGAAGTCCACGAAGATTTGGTGTACATCGCGGTTGAATTCCCAGTCTTTTTCCAACACCTGGCGTAGGACGAAGATCTGGTCCATAGTCTACCTTCCCGGTCTGAATCCGCTTTGGTAGTCGCCTATTATTTCCTCTGCGTATGGAGTTAGTCTTCTAAACAGTATTATGGACATAATCTTATATGCTGTATTAATTAACGATATTCCTCTATAGTTCCGACATATTTGTTTGTCTCCCTTCTTGTGAATAGGTATTATATGGCTTTCATGCCAGTGTTTCAGTATTTCTTCTCTTTCCCAGTCTTCTCTTATAAGATGATATATCTCAAGATGTAGTTTGTCTCCCCCTTTTTTAGTAGTTTTTTTTTTCAGCTAGTGTGGGCCCTGGTATTTCAGGTTCGGCTAACTGGTACTGTCTTTGTTGCCCTGTCGTTGTGGAGTTCTCTGTATTTAAGGGTTGCAGATTGACCTTATTATTTTATTATTTTCGGTTCCTCTAGGTACTATTATTTTTATTCGGTTTCTAAAAAAGTCTTAACGATTTACGATGCTTTAGTACGATTTTCTAAATTAAGTAATCTTTTAATTTTGTAGTAGATGTTAATATTGTATATATAATATACAGTATGTCCCTGTAAGTTGGAACTATATGGAAAACTTTTTTATTATTAATTTTATTAAAAAAAGTTATTCTTCATAAAAAGTTCTGCATGGTCTAAAACATAAGATGCAATCATCAGATATCAAATTTTATCAATACTATACGAGGGATGTAAAAAATATGAATTTCTCTCAAGAGTAAAATACCCTTATATTTCACAATATTGAAAATTGTTTTTATGAAAAGTTGTTTGGAATTAATAATTATGTTCTGATACGTAAAAACATTCTTGAAATTTAAAAAAAACCAAATGTTTTTTCAAATCACGGATACCTAACATCATTTTTATTTATGACTAGCTGACCCGGCGAACTTCGTACCACCTTAGAAATATATAAAATTTACTAAATTTCACATGCTTTTTAGTTCCAAAAAATTGCGCTTTGTTTATCGTCATCCTAAAAGCCAAGGGCACGGCACATTGTAGATATCTGAAATCAAATGGCAAATCTGTTGGAATCATCGGAATACGCGGGACAAAGACATCCTCTCCTTTGTATTTCTCCTTGGTGATTGTGGACCAGCAAATTAAAAATAAATTTACTTGAGAGTTACATTGAGAAAGTAAACTACCAGTTAATCGCCACTACTACTTTCGATATATAAACAACTATATTGCTGTTTACTGAGTAAGAAGTGACACCGTCAGACGCCTGGTGGGATGACTGGAAATTATTAAGTTACTAATCTGGCTATTAACAAATAAGAGTAGGTTATAAAAGGGCAAAAATTCAGTGGTATATGTATTTTTTAATTATTCTTGTTTCTTTAGCACCATAAACCTTTATTGGTCTCTGCCTGTATGGTTATGTCCTTGTCCATTGTCGTACATTCATAGTTTTCAGGTCGTCTTCAACGTCAAACAACCATATGATTGTAGGCCTTCATTTATTTCGTTTTCATGTCGACATCTATTGTAATATTTTCGTTATTGTGTTTGTATCTTCTTGTCTCTAGACATATACCAGCCATAACAGTCTTTCACTCCTCACAAATTTTACAATATCATACCCTCCATTGAATTCATTAATTTCGCCGATTCTCGGTACTCGCGGAGTTGGCATCTAGGTTCATGACTTTAATAATTAAGATCATCATACGATCAAATGCATAGTTTGCGAGTCTATAAGGAACATACATACATACATACATACATACATACATACATACAAACATTCATTCTTATTTATATAAAAGAAGAGGTAATGTTTAGATGGCTATTAAAAAATAACGGTTGGTGATAGAAAAGTGAAAATTTAGGATTTTATGTATCTTTTGATTCTACATCATATACAATTAATAAAGAACAGTTTGCCCAAAAAAATAAAAAATAATTATGGGGGGCAAGCCCCCTTTTTACTTAGATTGGTCGTACCAACTCAGAAACCATCCCGGGTTCATGTACAACAACTTCGATTAAAATCATCATACGATCAAATGCATAGTTTGCGAGTATATAAGGAACATACATACATACAAACATTCATTTTTATTTATATAGAAGAGGTAATATTTAGATGGCTATTAAAAAATAACGGTTGGTGATAGAAAAGTGAAAATTTAGGATTGTATGTATCTTTCGATTCTACATCATATAAAATTAACAAAGACAGTTTGTCAAAAAAAAAAATAAAAAACAATTATGGGGGGACAAGCCCCCTTTTTACTTATATTGGTCGTACCAACTCAGAAACCATCCCGGGTTCATGTAAAACAACTTCGATTAAGATCATCATACAATCAAATGCATAGTTTGCGAGTCTATAAGGAACATACATACATACATACTACATACATACAAACATTCATTTTTATTTTTATATAGAAGAGGTAATATTTAGATGGCTATTAAAAAATAACGGTTGGTGATAAAAAAGTGAAAATTTAGGATTGTATGTATCTTTTGATTCTACATCATATAAAATTAACAAAGAACAGTTTGTCCAAAAAAATAAAAAATAATTATGGGGGGGGGGGGGGGGAGCAAGCCCCCTTCTTACTTAGATTGGTCGTACCAACTCAGAAACCATCCCGGGTTCATGTACAACAACTTCGACTAAGATCATCATACAATCAAATGCATAATTTGCGAGTCTATAAGGAACATACATACATACATACATACTGTTGTGATCTGCTTCTTATTAATTTTATATTTATTATTATTTATTTGATTAATTATTTTATTGTCGCAAATCATACATAAAAAAATTAATAAAAAATCTCAGGGTGCCTTTTTTATACTATTAAAAAAAATCCAAATTATCTCACGTTATATCTTCTCTCGTGGGTTCAGTATCTCTTAGTTGATCCTAATCGGGATAAAATAGGGAAAAGAAATAAAGCAAAATATTAAAATAAAAATACAGAATTGTCTTTTATTTATCAAAATCAATACTCTAAAATCTATCGAATCTAAAAACCTGTGGACACAGATGTCCAAATGAAATTTTTACCACTTAAATTTATTATAGTTAAAAAAAACAATTTATCGGTTTGTTCCCGATGACTTTGGTAAAACAAACTAAACAAAACAAATTTATGTATTCGCAAGATTAGCTATACTTCCTATTTACTTTTAGAAATATTGGAATTTTAATTCATATGCTTTTTACTCAAAAATTTAGTTTCCGAACATAAAAATCTCTTTCACATAAATTGACTGACCTTTTGCTTCACTCACTCTGATGTCTTCTCGTGACCCAAAAACAGCTCTCCCTCGTTGACTATGTCAAAAGCTACTCATCAAAGCCCTCTCCGTTCTCCAGCTTCAAAACTATCAGCATACCAGCACCAATTCTCCAACAAGCCGGGCCTCTTTTGACACGTACTCGATTCAAACAAAACTTCAAAAATTCTCTGCTCTCCTTCTCACAATAATACAGAATCAAAGAGGTATTTCGTCTCAATTTGATCTGTCTCTCGTTCCACTTTTCAACACTATTCTCCACTATCACACAGCCACTGGTACTTGCTAACTATCTATCCACGAAAACGTCGAACTGCTCTTCAGCGATGCCAAAAACATAATGACCTCTTTTTCAAACTCTCTCAATCATTCAAACTACCTTTTCCCTTCCAACTTGCCAAGAACCAGAAACATCGACTTTTCCATTCGACAAACAAACAGTCGTTTTCAAAATTATTCCGATCATCCTTAATTACTTTCGGGGAAACTCTACAACATTCACTCGGGCTGAACAAAGATATCAAAATTCCAAACTTTCTTTTTAAACCACTTTCCCAGAAAGTGATAATTACATCTACCTGTGGATTCTATAGTTCTCGTAATAAGCAATCTATTTTCATTTTAAATCTAAATAGATCGTCCTTTTCACTTTAATTATTCACAAAAGTCTTTAATGGTTCATCGGAAAGCTCATTAAAAAGAGAAATCCACTTACATCCAAACTAAATTCTAATAAATATTTACAGCTCAATATACAGGGTGTATCAAATTTATGTGCCCGCGTTATTAAAAAAAAAATTAATTTAATTTTCATTTTGCCTTTGATTGATAAAATTTAAAACACAATAATACATACAAACATTCATTGTTATTTTTATAGATAACTCCGATATTATTAATTTTATCAAAGAAAGTTATTCTTTAACGTATAAAATTGATAAAATTTAATAAATTACGCTTTTATTATAGTTTCTAGACCGTGGAAAACTTTTATAAATAACTTTTTTTAGTAAAATTAATAATATCGGAATTATCATAAGTAAAATATGGATTTCCGCAATTTAAGAAAAATTTTTAATTTTATTTTTAATTAAAAGAATGAAATTGCATATTTTAAACATAATTTTTAATTCCTAATATCAATTTTCAAGATTGTGAAATATAAACGTATTTCACTCTTGAGAGAAATTCATATTTTTTGACAATCCTCTATTGATACAATTTATTATCTGATGATTACATAGTAGGTTTTAAACTATGCAGAACTTTTTATAAAGAATATCTTTTTTCGTAAAATCAATAATAAAAAAGTTTTCCATATGGTTCCAACTTACAGGGACATACTGTATAGTAAAAAACTTATAATTTTTCTTATAAGAAGTACGATGTTGGCATTTGTGTTATATCTTATGTTCTGTCATTTACATAGCGCAATTTTATTTTCGGTTTTTATATTTTATAATGATATATTTTCTTTACACCAAATAACTTTTTTACACTCATACCACCCACCAAATCGTTTATTTTTACTCAGACTGTTTATTCTTATCAGCAAAACAAAATCATATTTTTTATAATAATTGTTTTGGAAATACTATTAGATTTTTATTGAATAGATTAAATTCTGGAATATGTTGAATATTTGTTATTATGGCATCTCAATTTTTATTAAATATCTAATAGATGCAAATATTTAGGGTAGAGTGGGCCACAATAAGACATGGGCCACTGTGAGACAGTTGAAGTATTTAAATGTAGCGGGGCTTGACAGATGCTGCACTCTACGAGCAGTTCTATGAATTTCATCTTTACCCATAACCCTACATTACCAACAGCTGCTATCGGTGCGGACGTTTCCCCAACTCGACTCTACCTTATCGCATAGGCGTAACCAGGGGGGGGGGGGTTTTGGGGGTTATAACCCCCCCCATTGGGATGTACTTTGAGCTCTATACGCTTAACACCATACCCTTCAGAGACCTTCCAGTAGTTGTAACCCCCCCCCTTTCGGGTAGTTGTAACCCCCCCCTTAGGATCATCCTGGTTACGCCTATGCCTTATCGGCAGAGTCTACGAGAAACGGTAAATTGAAGCTGTAATTACAAATAAACTCATATGTATGTCTTTGTACTCACTTTATCACGCTTAACGAATTACAGGATCTGGATTTCAATGCATATTTTATTTTATAAAATTCTCGTATCAAAGTTAGGCGTGAAGTTAGTCGTATTGATAACAGTGTGGGAAATTTTTTCATCACTCTATATCATTACAAAATATTACAAAGTTAAGCAGATATTCTGTTACTTTTTATAACTAACATATAACACATGTTTATATAGTTGAATTTCATGATATTTACATTTGAGTTTCTATGTTTAAATCGGTTATAATAACAAAAGAGTAAAACACTGTGCACTGGGCTACAATGAGACAGATAGATTGGATCACAATGAGACAGAATTTTTGTAGGCAGTCACAGTGAAGAGTAACAACAGTGAAGAGAAGTTTTCAGACACTGATAATGACCAGCAAGAAAGAGTTGATCCTTCAAAATTTAAGGCCCTTGATGAAGACCCAAATGTTGAAGATTTTGTCCTTATTAAGTTTGAGGTTAAAGACATAATGAGAGATGTTTATTACATAGGTAAAGTAATGTCAACAAAGGACATCTTCTCTTCTTCTTCTTCTTTTTGTAGACATGACTCTGACTCTCTGTTTTTTCAATGTGCCTCTAGTAAGTTGTCGTTCCATCGTTTTCGTGGTCTTCCCACTGATCGTCTTCCTATTGGGGAACCGTCTCTCGCTGTCCTGACTACCCTATTTGTTGTCATTTGACTTATGTGGTCATTCCATTCTATTCTTCAGTTTATTACCCAGTTATTAATATTATCCACATTTCATCTTCGTTGTATATCTGTACTTCTAGCTCTGTCCCATGGAGTCTTACCTTCGATTTTTCGAAGGGTTTTCTTCTCCGCTGTTTCGAGCAATCTTTTTATCCTCTTTGTGTCGGGTCGTGTTTCTGCCGCATATGTCGTTATTGGTCTGATGACTGTTTTCTAAATTCTGCCTTTCATTTCTTTTCTGATATTTTTATTTCTCCATATTGTGTCATTCAGGCAACCTGCAGCTCTGTTTGGTCTATTCACTTGATCGTCCACTTCTGTTTCGAGTCTTCCGTAACTAGATAGTGTGATTCCTAGGTATTTAAACTCAGAGCCTAGTTTACTTCAAATCAGGTCCGAGGCACTACACAATTTTCGGGCCCCTAAATATAATTTAATAATAATAATAATAATAACTTTTTTAAATGTATAAATTATTTAATAGAAATATAGTTGCACAGAAAATAAAATTTTAAATAACAATACATAAAATTTATATTTAAACAACTAAACATTGTTGAAGGGGATAGGCGCAAACTTTCGTCTTCAATGCTATTTAAATGCATTCGTTTTTTTCGAAGCCTGAGAAAACTAATAAGTATTTTTGAAAAATTTAAACGCAGAATGAAATATTACGTTACTACGAAAACCCCTGGAATCTTCGATAATGTTTATTTTAATAAGTTACAGGGGTGAAAAAAAAGAGAAAATTGAGTGTGATTTTTAATTTTAAATACATATCTTATTCAAAAGAAATTTTTTATTTATTTTAAGGGACATTCGGCCCTCGGTAATAATGTAATATTTCATTCTGTGTCTGAATTTTTTTTAAATATTTATTAGTTTTTTGAGGATTCGAAAAAATGAATGCATTTAAAGAGCATTGAAGCCGAAAGTTTGCGCCTATCTACTTAATTATAACTCTTATGGTTATCATTATAGACCAGGAAGGATCTGTTTTTAGGTGGATGTGAGAGGTGGCATTCGGATTTTTGCGGATAAAGTTAGGTGATAACTTCGTTAATAATAATTGACTTATGCTCCTTCTCAAATATGCCTAGAACATTAATAAAAAAAAATACAATATTTAAAAATTTCAAAAAATTTCGTTTTTTTTTATTTTCTTTGCTTATAACTTTAAAACGATTCATTTTGGAACAAATTCGTATAAGAATAAAACAATAATAATTTAATTTTCTATCAGATGCGATTAGTTAAAAATGTCCTATCACCCTTGCTGCAAAATAGCAATAAATATAAAATAAGGGGGCAAAACAAGCCTGTCCTTATTCAATATTTTTCCATCACTTAGGTTACACTTGCAGCCTTCCTAATTCCCTTAGAAAATTTTTGTAATGTGCTAAAACCGTCCACCAAATTTCATTAAAATTGACTTACTAGATTTTGCATAATAATTTTACAATTTAAACCTTTTTTTAAAAATTAAAATTTTTTAAAATCTTGCACAACCAAAACTAGAGCATAGAAAGATTTGTCAATTTTTTTACATATAAAGAAGCACTCCACCTCTCTAATGCACTTTACAGAATTGAACTCGGATTATTTAAGCAGCCTCAGAAATGTTTTAAAATTATAAACAATTTTTTGGCTTATAAACAAATTAGTGCTGTGGCCAGGAGAGGGTGCTACGGGCTTCTTTATTTAGATGGACTTACCCAAGTGTTTTTTTATGTATTTTGACCCGTAGAACACGATTTTTTTGGGTAACAGTTGATCCGGATGTAGATAAGATGTCGATAAACAAAGAACTTGAGGAATTACATAACATCGATTTTTCGCAAAATAAAACATTTTTTGTATTTTTTGGGTAATTCGAAGCAAAAAATGTTTTTACAAGTATTTTCGTAGGATGCATAGTTTTCTAGATAAACGCGGAGGAACTTTCAAGAAATCGAAAAATTGCAATTTTTGAACGCGAGTATCTGCTGACAGCATTTGAAAGTTTAAGTCAAATTATACCGATTTTAATTATTTGCATTGCTAAAAATTAATTTTTTATTATTAAACAAAGCTATTTGTTTATAAGCCAAAATTTTTTTTATAATTTTAAAACATTGCTGAGGCCCCTTAAATAATCCGATTTTAATTCTGTAAAGTGTATTAGATAGGCAGAGCACCTCTTTATATGTAAAAAAAAATAGCCAACTTCTAAATGGTGTACTTTTTGTTCCGAAAAATTTTAAAATATTTGAACTTTTTTAAAAACATTTAGATTGCAAATTCATTATGAAATATCTGTTTGGTCGATTTTAATGAAATTTGGTAGACCCTTTAAGTAAGTTATAAAAATTTTCTAAGCGATTTACTAAGGTTCTAAGTGCCACCAAAGTGGTTAAGAAACATTGAATAACAACAGGCGTATTTTGCCCCCTTATTTTGTATTTATTGCTATATTGCAGAAAAGGTAATACCTTCAGACATTTTTGACCAGTCGTATATCATACAAAATTATTTTATATTTATTTAATATTTTAGATTTTTTATTAATGTTCCGGGCATATTTGAGAAGGAACATAGGACAATTATTATTACTGAAGGTGTCACCTAACTTTATCTGCACAAATCCGAATGACACCTCTCACATCCAAAAATAGACGTTGTTTTACTGATTAGTCCTGGTCTATTATTTATCATTGCCTGTTCGTAAAATGAAAGAACTTTGAAAATTTGTATTGTTATTGTAATAAACATGTTTTGTTTGGTGATCTTTCCGGGCCCCATTCAAATACGGACCCGAGGCAGGTGCCTCACGGGCCTAGTGGTAAAATAGGCCCTGTTTAAACTTCATCACTCGTTCTATTATCTGACCTTCCAGCTCCAATTTACATCTTACAGTCAGTTAGTTCATCTTCCACTTTTACTTCTATTGTGTTGTTCTGGTAGATGTTTTCTATCGTTTTAATTATTCCCAGAGGTACCTCTCTCGAGTATAACGAGTGGATAACGTCCTAAATGTTTAACAAAGGACATAAATGTTGAAAGGGTTTTTAAGGAAAAGTTGAAAACATCCAGGTGTCTTATTGTGGCCCATGCTTGCGCCACAATGAGACACTTACAATTATTTTAAAAAAACTTTATGAAACTGATTGAAATCAATCACAGATCATCAGTTTTATCATCACGTCAACGTTTCTAGAATAACAATTTTGAAAATAATCTGTCTACTGAAAAAAAAAAAATAAAAAAATATTAAAGTGAATTTTGTCTCATTGTGGCCCACCTCCCCTACTATTTATTTTTCTGTTTTAATATGTTAACTAGTATTTTCAAAACATCTTCGACTCAGGAAATGAAAATTTTAAGTAATGGTATTTTTTTCCTTTTTGTTTCCTCATACGTTTTTTTCTTATGCCAATGGTTTATCGAATGTTGGCAATCGTTCTGAAAATTACAATTTTATTTTTTGCTGTTAGCTTTAGTCCAGGAACCGAAGCTTTTCACCTCGCAACTTTTACAAAATGGATCGATTTGCTTGAAAATTTGAGAATAAGTAGTGGATAGTCCAAGAATCTAAATCTATATCATGCTGAAAGGCGCTTTTACCATGGGGGTGGCTATACATTTTTTTGATAAAATTAATAGTTTTCGATTTATTCGCTATCGAAAGTGTTATTTTTATATCGAAAAAATCAATGTTTTTTTGATAATATACTCATTTACAAATCACTTAATTTTTGCCGTAGAAAAAATTTTTTTAAACCAAGTTTTTGGAAATTAAACAACCTACAATTTCATATTTTATCCCCTCCGTGGCTCAGTGGTAAGAGCGCCTGCCTTTGGATCGAAAAAATCCGAAAGGTTGTGGGTTCAAATCTCACCAGGGTCAGAAATTTTTCTTTTATTAAAATTTAATAAATGAATATAGTTTCTGTCCTTGTGGGATCGGTACTCACCGGAGGGACCGCAGACGTTCGGATACAATTAGCGTCTCTTTGCAAAGACAATAAGTCGACTTTTTAAAGTAACAAGACACTGACTCAATACACACACTACACATACACATGACACTAGGTACCTAACTGTTCAAAATTACCGTACCTACCATGCCAATGGCCATTAGTTGTCGAGGCATTAGCTAAATAAAAAAAATGTCATATTTAAACATTTTTTTTGTATCTCTGATGATAATCTTTCTATTCTGAAGAAAATGGCATTTTTTACAAAACTACAAAAATTCGTTATTCGTTTTTAACTCCTGTTTTTTTTTTAAACTAACCATTCTAAGCCAGTCAAACTCCTAGAATCTATTAATAATACATAAATAAAGAAGAATGAATAAGGTTATGACAATGACTAATAATCACTAACTTACATTGTTATGCTTTCGGCCCTGAATTTTCCTTTTTTTTTTTCAAAAAAATATATTGATTTTTTAACCGTAACTTTTTTATTTTTTATCTTAGAAAGTTTGCTAAAAAGAATTTTGTAGACTTTTAAAGCTAAAATCCTCAGTCGCAAAAAGAGGTGACTTTAAAAGGGTTGGTAAAGGTGGTTTTTGCATGCTATCACAAGTTTTAATTGTCAATAGCTCACTCAATTTTTGCCGTAGAAAAAATTTTTGCAACGGCATGGGGGTGGCAACCACCCCCATGGTAAAAGCGAATTTCGGTGTCATATAGATTTTGATCCTTGTACTAGCCACTGCTTACTCTTAAATTTTCAAGCAAATCGATCCATTCTGTAAAAATTGCGAGGTTTTGTCCTATTTTAAGCTTCATTACTTGGGGAAAATGAGATTTCTCTCGGCACTGCGACAAATTTAGATATCGGAATTTTTTTGATTGTACTGCAAAGATTTCGGCGACTTTTTTTAATTAGTAATAATTTAGTGCAAAAATTACATTTTTTAGATTTTTTGCTTACTACTAAAAAGCTTAATATTTGAGATAAGATTATAAAACTTTAACTTTCAAAACATGAAAAAGCTTTAAAATGGCCATTGCTAAAAGTTGTAAAGTTGTAAAAAAAGTTGCTTCAAAAACTGCAAAATAAGGCAAACTGTTTATAATGCAAATTGTTTATAACTATTGTAAAAAATCAACCTAATAGACATTTGCTATCGCTCAAATATTTGCATAATATTATTACTTATTATATTATTACAATATTATTACAATTAGCTTAACCCGCGAGCAGTCGCGCCGTTAGAAAAAATCTAACATTTTATCCTTTTTCGCGATAACTTGATGAAAATTTTGCAACAAAACTTTCCACTCGTAAGTGCCTCGAGGATGGGTGTAGTAATGCGTAGGTTTTTTTTTTCTTCTTTTTGTGGAATTTATGGCTTTGGGGAGAGCCAATTAGCTTCAATAATTGTTAGAAATAATATTTCTAACATAGTAAGTAAATAAAAATACTATAAAATAAAAATTTGTTGTAAATTCGTATTTAAACTCATATTGTGAGATAAAATCTAACACACCACTGTTCACGTTATAGAAGTGAGCGCGACTGCTCCCGGGTTAAGAGTTACTATATTTCTTTAAGCCAGAGCCCTTTTTTTGCAATAACATTAGTCAGAACATATTGAAGACGTGGTAATTCTACTTAGACCGGGCAGTATCGTCCGCGTCGCCCCCGCTAGCGAAATTATTCCGATTCGATTTTTTTGCACAAACTTACTCAAAAAGAGGTCCTTATAACATAACCACAGGGTGCCGGGCGGTGCCGTGGTCGAAAAGTTGTTTAAACAATTTTTTTAAACAAATTCACAAAAATAATTTTTTCATTTCTAAAAATTTTTTTTTAGATAAATTGGCTTATTTAGAGCAAAAAAGTTATCTTGTCATTTTTTTTTCTAAAATTGATTGTTGTCGAGTTATATGCGATTAAAAATTTGAAAAATGCGTAAATGGCCATTTTCAAGGCTTAATAACTCGATTAAACATTATTATTATGAAATTCAAAAAGTGATCAAATCAAGTTTCAAACCCCTTCTTCAAGGTTCTGAAGAGATTTTTGTCATTATTTTATTACAAAGCTGGTATTTTTAATTATTAACAATTAGCGCTATAGTCCAAGATGTATCCGTCGCCCCCGTTAGTGAAATTATTCCGATTCCATTTTTTTGCAGAAACTTACTCAAAATGAGGTCCTTATAACATATCCACAGGGTGCCGGGCGGTGCCGTGGTCGAAAAATTGTTTAAACAATTTTTTTAAAACAAATTCACAAAATTTTTTTTTATTGCGAACGATTTTTTTTAGATAATTTGGGTTATTCTGAGCAAAAAAGGTCTCTTGTGATTTTTCTCTAAAATTGATTGTTGTCGAGTTACGAGTATATGGCCATTTTCGCATTTTTCAAATTTTTAATCGCATATAACTCGACAACAATCAATTTTAGAAAAAAATGACAGGAGACCTTTTTTGCTCACAATAAGCCAATTTATCTAAAAAAAATTTTGTCCGAAATGAAAAATTTATTTTTGTGAATTTGTTTAAAAAAAATTGTTTAGTTTAAACAATGTTTCGACCACGGCACCGCCCGGCACCCTGTGGATATGTTATAAGAACCTCTTTTTGAGTAAGTTTGTGCAAAAAAATCGAATCGGAATAATTTCGCTAGCGAGGGCGACGATACTGCCCGGTCTAACTCATACCAAATGAAAATTTAAAATTTAAATTATCAAAATGTATCAACAAGAGTGAAAAAAGGTAAATTTAAATGTTAGATTTCTTACTACTCATTTACTGAAAAAATTATGTATTTGTTGTCCTCTAACTTAAATGTAATAAACTCATAAACTTATAAACTTAAACTACGTGGAAAGCAAAGATAAAGTGTGGAGACCTTGGTGAATTTAAAACACCTCATGTACTTCGTGAGTTGTAATGGACAGATGTTTTACCAATTTAGTTTAAAGTTATTTTTATTATAGTTCTCAAGTAAGTAATGAACAGTGAACAGGTATGAACATTTTAACTTAATTCATTACATGTTGTTTTCGCCAAATTGGATTTATTATTCAGTCAATTTCCTGTTTGTATTTGATCTTTCACTTCTTTTTCCAGGTCTCCATAGCTGGACCTTTTCTCATTTCTGATGTTCTCAGTATCCTCTTGGTTTCTGCTGTGTCACATCTTGTTTCTATCGCGTACGTCATGATCGGTCTTACACATGATTTATATATGCGTACTTTCCCTTCCAGCCTCATATCTTTATTTCTCCAGATGACATCCCAAGAAGCAATTGGACGTAATATTACGACGACTTAACGTTGGATTAAATGCCCCAACGTTAATACGCGACGTTGCGACGACGGTCAGAAAACCGCTATTTGCACCTAAGTGGGGAATAGAAATATGGGTTGCCTCGACGTCCCCCTCTAGACTTCTCAGCTCGAGATATTTTATCGTCAAATTACGTTAGTTTTTAGGACTTTGGTCTTGTAAAGTAATGCTATAAAATTCTCTACCACAGGAGTACGGCCGACACACTTCATTTTTACCAAATAGGTTAATAATCTTGGAGGATATTAAATCATCAGAAACTAAGATGCATGACGGCCTGTTGATACTTATTTAAGTAGGTTCCTACTCTATTCAGACTATAACCTAAGTGACTTGTATAATTATTTTATTAATCATCTGCCTCATTGCATAATGCGGTCGAAAATTTACAAACGCAAGGAAGTGTACTGTTAAACTAGGTATAAAAATTGCTAAAAACTAAACGCGCCTCAGAAATTTACATGTTAAATCGAACAAAACGGTAAAAATAGAAATAACCATCGTAATTAAAAAAACATATTATTATGTCTAGACCCATACAAAATTATCCTTGATTTATATACAGAGAGAGTCTGTAATTTGGAATAAATTCAATATCTCAAATACTAATTGTTTTTTTGAAAAATGCTCAGACCCGTCGATTAGTATTTCAAATTGTCCTTTTTGTCATACAATAATAATGTATACAGGGTGTCCCTATTTAGAGATATGACGTCATCGTTGATTTTCTTAAATGGCAACACTGTCATTTTGATAACTATTTTGATAGGGTGTGTAAAGTTATATACAACTGCAAAATATCAAATTTTTATTCTCTACCATTTAAAAGATAATAGAAAATAACAAAGTTATGTCTGTAATTTGGAATAAATTCAATAATTAAAATAATAATTGTTTTTTTGAAAAATGTTCAAACCCATCAATTAGTATTTCAAATTGTCATTTTTGACATACAATAATAATGTATACAGGGTGTCCCAATTTAGAGATATGACGTCATCGTTGATTTTCTTAAATGACAACACTGTCATTTTGATAGCTATTTTGATAGGGTGTATAAACTAATACACAACTGCAAAATTTCAAATTTTTAGTCCCTACCATTTACAAGATAATAAAAAATAACAAAGTTATGAAAAACAAGTAATCAAATAACAATTGAATTTAATTATTTCAATTAAGCAAATAGTCATAATGTGGCCCTCAATTATTGTCAAATTGTCAATGGGCAACGTTATGAGCATTTGCTTATTTTAAATAATTAAATTCAATTATTATTTGATTACTTGTTTTTCATAACTTTGTTATTTTTTATTATCTTGTAAATGGTAGGGAATAAAAATTTTAAATTTTGTAGTTGGGTATAACTTTAGACACCCTATCAAAATAGCTATCAAAATGACAGTGTTGACATTTAAGAAAATCAACGATGACGTCATATCTCTAAATTGGGACACCCTGTATACATTATTATTGCATGTCAAAAATGACAATTTGAAACACTAATTGACGGGTCTGAGCATTTTTCAAAAAAATAACTAGTATTATAATTATTAAATTTATTCCAAATTACAGACATAACTTTTTATTTTTTATTATCTTATATGGTAGAGAATAAAAATTTGATATTTTGCAGTTGTATATAACTTTGCACATCCTATCAAAATAGGTATCAAAATGACAGTGTTGCCATTTAAGAAAATCAACGATGACGTCATACCTCTCAATTGGGACACCCTGTATACATTATTATTGTATGTCAAAAAGGACAATTTGAAATACTAATCGACGGGTCTGAGCATTTTTCAAAAAAAAAATTAGTATTTGAGATATTGAATTTATTCCAAATTGCAGACTCTCTCTGTATAAACAAAATTCGTTAATTAAAATCAAATATTCATTAAAAACTAGCAAAAAAATTGTCAAACATTATGTTTCAAAAAGTGGCTGAACCATGGCGATCTTTCATTAATGGCGGATTTGACTCGCGACCTAAATTGCACTACATTTTAACTGACTTGGACAAGGACACCCCCTGCCGACCATTAGTAAACCCTATTTTTACCTTGCACACCTCGAATTTACCTATTAGGTATACCGTATACCTAATACGTCCTAAAGTAAGCGCAAACAACCTGGTCTTGACGACAGACTCCCGACAACCGGTCGTCGTCGTGAACACGCCTTAATCTGGTGGACGATTTGAGATTGCTAGTTAATAGGGATTATAGGATCCCAGATTGGGAGTTAATATACTATTTATAGAAAAACTCAAAAAACCAAGTGTAAAAAAGTAAGGTTATGTTATGCAATGTAATATCTGTCATATTATAGTCATATAAGTCAAGATGAGTCAAGTCAGATAGGCCCTAATCAGCAAATTTTTACGTCGTTTTGTAGTTGGAAACTAAACAACCAATTGTCGAAAATTTACTTTACGACTTTGGATAGTCGTCGACGTTTTTTAGTAAATTACAGGTATCTTATAAAAAAAACTTTGACGTCAGGTTAACGTATACAACTTTACTTAAGTACTACGTTGTTATTACCTACGCTGTATTGTCGTTCTCACCTTCCCGCAAGTACACGCAGCAATCTACCATATACCTACTGAGAAAACACCCGACGTCTCTTGAACGTTGGGTTCGATACTAATAAATACTCTGTAATCCCCGACGTTGAGCAGTCGTTAAATGTCTTCCAGTAAATTACATTGTAGTATAGAGGTTACACCCGACGTCAGCTTAACGTTAAACCTTAACCTAATAATTAACGTTGGTATTCTCAACGTTGGATTGTCGTTGTCGCCTTCCGAAAAATACGTCTACCATACTCGATAAAACACCAACGTCCTCTGAACGTTGGCATCTATCCTAAAAAATACGTTGTAATTCCCGACGTTGAGTAGTCGTTGATGTATGCCACTTAATTGCACTTATACTACTACAGATAGGTTAAGACCGACGCCAAACCTTATCCTAATAATTGACGTCGTTATTCCCGATGTCGGTTGGTCATCAGATTATATTACTTATTAGCAGCAACGTTGGTCCATAGGAAAAACAGACGTTGTCCTTGGTTAAGGCTTATTGTGAACCAATTTTGTCCTTAAATTTAACGTCCCATTAGGACAAAATTGGTTGCAGGTCGTAAAATTGCTACTTGGGATCCCTCAGACATCCTGACACGTAATTAGCTTTATTTGCTTGCTTTCGGACGCTCTCGTTAACATTAATAATTATTTTTAATATATTTTTTATATTTTGTTAATCCAACCCAAAAGATTTCCAAAATTACGTAAAATTATGTCAAAGCACTCACTTATAAAATTCAGTATTGTTTTCCTGATATTATTTATAAATACCCATTAGAGATAATAATGGTCAGGATTTTTGAGCGTGTTTGCAAATACAGGTTTATGACGCACGTACATGTTTATTTTAAAAAGATTTGTAGACCGATTGTATTCAAAACATGCATTTAAATGTAAGGAAAAATACTTAAAGCACTGAAAGAAATTTCAATTGTAAGATAACGCCCAAAAATATAATGATAATGTTAGTAGGTAAATATATCGAAAATTGAAGTGATGCCATAAATCAAAAATAGATAAGCTCTTTATTTTCTCAAGGTTTAGTAGACAGATGAGAAAATAATTTAATTATTCTAAAGATCAAAACCGTAAGGAAAAAAACCTGAAATTGACTTGTTGTTTCTGAATGATATTGAATTCTGGCTTGCGCGAAGCTGTACATACATTCACAAACTATTAAGGACTAAAAAGTTATATTCTTGTTCTCTTGATCATTTTTCAGTGCGTCACAGTTTTTCGATTTCTCTCTAATGCATTAAGTTAGATGAGACGGAAAAAGCGGTAGCTCCGTGATTAAACACAAAAATAATGCAGCATTACAATGGTTATATACATAAGATGTCTATTCCTAACCTACGTTTGATTCGGTGATATTTAGAATGCGCGTTTTTTCTAGCCAATCAAATACACGTATTACGAACATTTGACGAAAACTTCGTCCATTTTGGCCATTTTTTAGAAGTGTCAAAGAGTCAAGTGACGGTTATTATTCAGGTCAGTATTTTGTGTACCTGTCATTTTGAAATTTCGAATTCGACTTCCCTTGTGTTTCACAACGCTTTTGTGCAGTATTTTGTGTTTTGGTTTAGAATTTAGTTCGTTAAAAGTTGGTTTTGTTAGAATTTAGTTCGTTAGAATAAATATATTCTAATACTCCAGGTCATTATGCAAGAAAAAGATCCATAGTAACTAGACGTAACTCATGGCTGAAGAACCTTAGGAACTGGTTTGGATGTAATAACAATGAATTATTTAGAGCCGTGGTTTCAAAAATAAAGATCGCTCTGATGATTGCCAACTTTTGAAGCGGAGACAGCACCTAGAGAAGAAGATAAAAACACAGTTTATGGATAGTTTTGTGTCATTTTTTAATGTTTCCATATTTATAAATTTAATTAACAATATTGTTTACTTTTTAATTTTATTCCCCTTTATAAAAAATACCTACATGTTAACATATTGTGTAAAAATCAGATCTACTAAATTACTAATTAGTTTAATTCCACAAGCTTTTCACCTATGGCTAAGTACGATTCTTGCATCTGTCAGATTCGTCAATAATTACATGAAATATGTCTCGACACACCCAATACAGTATATGACGTCATAATTAATGACGCACTGAAAAATGATCATGAGAACAAGAATAGTAGACTTCATTTCATAGTATGAAGTGCATAATATTAGCTGTCCTAGAAATAATAGTTATTTATGATATAAGTGTTAAAAGTACAATTTTAAGGCATGTGAAAGTTTGCAGAATGAGCGAAGCGAATTCTGCAACTCACATGAGTGCCTTAAAAATGTACTTTTTAACACGTATATCATACAATATTTTTTCTACAAACGTCTTATCAACAATTATAATTTATTCATTCTCAATTACAGGACAATATCTACAAAAACTTTTACTTGAACTTGACTGACATTCCATTTTTATATTTTTCTTGACATTAGATCAAAACTGCCTATACGCTGTGAGCTCGTACGTAGAGGGGATATTTACACATTCGCGAGCGCCAGTAGTGACAAGTCTGTAAACGTTTACCGGAAATTTGACATAAATGTCAAAGTGATTAATTTAAAATTAAAATTAAAAACATTAATTATAAAAAATATTAGTTGGTCAAAGCTGTGGTAAATATTTTTACCTTAAATATACTTACGTTTTAAATACTGAATTTAAGTTTTTTTTTTAATGTTCCTTAATATGTAATTATAAATTATTCTATTAACCTTAGCGCCATCTACACGATAATTGTGAAATTATCCGAAGTAAAAAATTAATATTTCATCAACAGAACGTCAAAATAATTAGCAAAATCTTGAAAAAATCTATTACAATTTAATTACTTTTTAGCGTTGTAAATATTAAGCGATAACAATTAAATAATAAATTTAAAAATTACCGGTGGAAGTTGAATAGTAGTCCGCTAGGATCGACACCAGCGAAGCTCAGAGCGTATACTGTCAATACGTAAATCATAACAACTATAGAATAACATCTTACTTTTATTGTTGTATATTCTAACAAATTTTAATAGTTTTTTTCTACAAACGTGTTAAAAATGCAATAATACAGTTTAAATTAATTTTTAAAAAACCTTTTAAACCACCTTTTTCAAATTGCGCAAGTTGTACTATTAATATTAATGTTGAGAGGATAGGTACGTATTTTCGGCTGCAATGCTATTCAAATGGGGATTCATTTTTTTCGAATCCTGAGAAAACTAATAAGTATTTTTGAAAAATTTAAACGCAGGATGAAAGATCACGTTATTAGCGAGGGCCGAAAGTAACTGAGAACTTCTGTAATGTTTATTTTAATAAGTTACAGGGGTGAAAAACTAAGAGAAAATTTAGTGTGATTTTTAATTTCAAATATATCATTCAAAATAAACTTTTTATTTATTTTAAAGGACTTTCGGCCCTCGGTAATAATTTAGTCTTTCATTCTGCGTTTAAATTTTTCAAAAATATTTATTGGTTTTTTCAGGATTCGAAAAAAATAAACACAATGCCGTGGTAATATTTTCCAAATCTATCTTTGTCTTACAACGCACTCAGCCGAATATAATATTGTCAGCATATATTGACAATCAGTGACAATTTTAAATATTTGACATTGCATCGGGAATATGTTGAGTTATTGATTAAATATTATTGAAATATAGTGTATTTGACAAATAATTGATTTAAGACGTGAACTTAATAAAAAGTTATTTATTGTGTATTATTTGTGGAAGATCCAAGCAGAGAATACATCAGGATAATATATTCTGTGATCCAAGTATTTTGTTGCTAAAGATGTTCAAAATTGTAAGCGTTCCATAACAATATATTATTAAAAAATCACTTTAACACTTTTCTTCTTTTCTCGATTGAGTATTAGTCTTTGTTGTACAAATAAATTATTACAATCACTGAATACATAGTTAGTGAAAAAATTATCACATTTATTAACTGAATTAATAATTTCCAATTATAAAAATAACAGTTATCCAAGAACATTCAAAACCCATCTCTTTAAATTAATGATGACATTTTCAAGTAGAATGACATTCTAGTTATGTTTACATATCCATACCAGTGTGAATTTTACTACACGTAATTTGCCGTGTAAAGACAGAAAAAGTAGGGATACACGTAAAATATTTGCGAATTATGTACCCATAGCCTTAATAAATGAAATATAAATATTTTGACGTTTCACAATTTGACAATTCACTTTAACCTGCAGTGCCTTAAATTTTTTAAAGCACTAGTGCTTTAAAGTGGCATTTTTAACGCTCCTATGGAGTGCTGAAATAGTTATTTATGAAACAGTTCGTGAAGTACGCTTTTTGAGAACGCACGCGATTTTTAGAGGCTATACATTGCGTAAATTCGCAAAAAGTGCCTACTTCACGCACAGTTTCATACAATATTTTATCTACGATAAACAAATAAAAAAACTGTAACTCTTCGTCACTGCAATTCATTTCTATTCTACAATTTTTAGAACTTTGACATTTAAAAATCCTAACTACTTTCAAAACCCCAAAACTGTCAAAAATTTTGTTTGTAAGTCATTGCTCATATTGTCATCACCATCACAACGCGAAAGTTAACGATATATGAAAGTGTGTCAAAAACTTATTGAAAGTGTGCGAAAAAGTAAATCCCATTTAAAATACATTGTTACTTCACGCACACTTTAAACTCTTCACGCACTGCTATCTATAATGACAGTTTTCACAAACTAAAAACTTATACATAATATGACATAGCGTAGATAACTTGCATTTGTCGGTATTTACTTTTTCGGCAAATTAAAACTAAAATTTCGAAAATCAAAAATTTGCTTAGTTAGTTAGCTTTCAGATTTTGTATCGCAAACACGACAATACACTATTCGATCGTTTATCGTGATTTTCATTGTAATCAACCCTAAAACACGAGTTTAATTACCTAATAACCTTTATATTGGCGAACAACGTAGTGGCGTTTACTTGAAAATTACAGGATGAAAATTAGAAAAGTGTGCTTTAGCGATAATAATTGTTAAATTATTCAGTGTGGAGCCTTTTCGCAAAGGTATTCAAAAGAAGATCTCCAACTCAAAAGTTAAAAAGAATTAAGTGCTTCGCTAATTACTTTTTCATATTCGGACAATAATTCGTTTCGGTATAAAAAAACTAGTGGACCTATTGTTGGGTAACAAGTAACAAAGTCGGTAATTAAAGTATTGTACATTCGCTTCGGTATATAATTAGTCGACATATTGTTCAAAGTGCTTCAGTTATTCGGAGGCTTTTGTCTATTTTTATTGTTTATTAGACAATTGACTGCTTCGGTTACGTATAAAAACTTTCTGTTTTTGTCCAACTCGAAAGTGATGTAGTGCTAGTTGTTCCAAGGATCGTACAGGTGGTGTGCAGTAGGGTGGTGCGAAAAAAGTCAAGTTGATAATTCCGTGTCGCTATAGTGCGGAAAAGTTGCGATTGGTAATTACCAGAAAAACAACAAAAGAATTATTCAAATCGAACTTTATCTTCCGATCCCGCAATGGACCTAAAGATTATGAAAAAAAAAATTAAATTTTACCTTTTTTTTCAAAATTTTTTATTTATCCTTCGTGTATCTTTTACTTATCGCTATAGTAAAATTTATTTACAGTTTGCATTGTTGAGTAATAAAAAAATAGTATTACGCATTTAACGAATATCTTCCAATCCCACAAGGTCAATCAAAGTCTATAAAAATTTGAAATTTTTGATGATTTTAATAAATTACAAAACATTTTTTAGTTGTCTCATTTTTCTGTTACATTGTGAAGCTCTTAGCTTGTTTATATATTGTATCACAATATTTAAACAACCCAAAACTGAAAACGAGGGGGTGGTTGGAAAACACTTTAGCTCTACACGCACTTTTCTCTCCAACCAACCAATGAGTGTGTGTTTTTTACATTATTTACATATATTTCTTTATCATCTGTTTGTATCCAGCTCTTAAACACCAACTTTGTATTATGATTCTTTGGTAAAATCTGACAGCATGGACCTTGATTTAAGTGTTGTCCTGATGAATCCATCTCTTGATGGCATATATATTGGACCCATATACATTAGCATTAGACGATGCTTCCTTGACCAACTTTACAAACACCGCTCGTCAACTTGCGTTTTGCAGGGATAGTTTTGTGCATTCCAGTCTGGCATGTCGCCCGATGTAATGCAAGAAGTTATATCTTCATTTGAAACTCTTCGAGGAAGTGGTGGAGGAGATAGTTTCGCAACATTCCAGTCTATTATTTTAGTTTAGTCCTGTGCTTCAAAATTTCAAGTAGCAGGGAGAAAGGAAACACATTAGAGAACTAGGGCTAAGGAGAGTCTTAAAAGCAGGACAGACTAAAGCCAAAGGCAAAAGTATTAGATATTTCATCCCTCCTACTTTAAATTTTCAAGCACAGGACTATACGGTTTAGAAACAGTATTACATCTGCAAAAACATATCCAAGTGCAGACACAGCAACTAACCATAATCTGCTCTGTGCTGGATTCAAACTAAAACTAAAAAGAATAAAAGCCCCTACAACGCAGAAGAAACCTAATACTCGAATCCTAAGAAATGCCGTAATATCAGATGAGTCCGGAAATAAGATAAATCGTGAGATTAAAAAACAGTTAGAAAGATCTGAACAAGAAAATATCGGCCAAAATCTAGATATCATGAATTCCGCCATGGTCACCGTAGCAAACGAAGTTTTGAAACCAGAAAAAGACCCAATAAAGAAAAAGGATTGGATGACCGATAAAATACTAGACCTTATTCAACAAAGAAGAAATTGGAAAAAGAAAGACGAGATTCGGTATAGAGATATATCGACAAATAAGATACGAAGTTAAACGAGCAAAAGAGGACTGGATGGAACAAAGATGTCGTGAAATGGAAGAACTACAAAGAAAACCTGACGAGTTTAATATACATAAAAAGCTTAAAGAAATTACCTACACTCAGAGAAAAAGAACTCCTCACTTTATGAGAAACTCCAAAGGTAAAATAATTCTCGACTTGAATGAAAAAATGAAGAATGGACTAAATATATAAAAGAGCTCTTCCTGGATACGAGGCCACCACTTAACACCACAAAGTATACGAATACTGGTCCTGTTCGCTGCAATATTTAATGAAATGTCCTGAGACGGCCCTGCCTGCGTGCATATATGGCTTATTAGCGACATATTCATTTTTTAGTTAGTCTGTTTGTTGTCTTCAAAGAGTTCACACATGTCTTAGTAATAAAAATATATACAGTCCACTTAGTCAGCAGTTTTATTCATGGGAACACAAGGTTGCACGTGGGCATCCTAACCATTGGTCCATTCGAGACAGATCAAATTTCACTATAGTGCCGATGTAAATTGGTCAAGGGAGCAGTTAAGTTTTAATTAGATTACACTAAGACATACATCGTCAACGTGGTGACGGTGACGTAATAAGTGAATAGTTTGGTTAAAATTCGGTGAAGTCAACAAGTGGGTCTCAAGACGGTTAAGTGTTTTTGCTTTGCAAGTTCAACGGAAAACAAAGAACATAAAGAAGGGAATTGGAATCAGCGGATCAGGTTTCAGCTACATATAATAGCCGCATGGTTTTACGACGATAATAAAATTGAAAGTGGGTGAGCTAATATATCCTATTTATATTTTCCTTAATTACATTAGATAAAAAACAGCATAATTTGGTCTGTGTTTATTGCATGTTATTCATTTGTCATAGGTAGTAAATTTTGATTTAATTACTTTTATTTCCGGAGTTTAAAATTGAAGAATTTAATTTGATAATACATTTGGTTGATTTAATAATTATTGGTTTTAATAAATTATTTTTGGTTTATAATGGGTGATCTAACAGATTTAGTTGCTAGAAGGGGTGTAATTAAAGGTCAATTAAGCCGGTTTGAAACATTTATAAATAATATAAGGGATAATCAATTGCAACTCATAGAATTACGTCTTCGGAAATCGAAATGTGAAGAAAATTGGGATAAATTTGCAGACATTCAGTCAAAAATTGAAATGTTAGACAGTTCAGGGAAACAATTAGATGAAAGGGTTAGTTTCGAAGATGAGTATATTAGGATTATTGCGTTGGCTGAGGGTAAATTACAAAATTCATACGATGGTTCTAAAAATGCGGGTATTAGCAAAAACACGGAAAATCGGGCTCCACCGGAAAGAGGAGCATTAGTAAAAAATACGGATAATCGGGCTCCAACGGAAAGAGGAGCATTGGTAAAAAATACGGATAATCGGGCTCAAACGGAAAGGCGGAATCATAGGGTAGAAGGCTGTACTATGCCAGGTTGCAGTGCTTGTGGTCGGAAACATAATGTTCTGTTACATATTTCAGGGAATTTCGGTAGAAATATTTCGGATTCGGTAAATACAAATGTGGCTAGTCGCGGGACACCACAAACGGATAATAATACGGTGCCTGTTTTTTCGGGAACAGGTTACGAAATACGGTTTACGGGAAATACGGTTACGGAAAATACGGTTACGGAAAATACGGTTACGGAAAATACGGTTACGGAAAATGAGGTTACGGAACATACGACTGCAGGAAATGCGGTTACGGGAAATGTGGATACGGAAACCCGGGTTAATAATAATAATACGGCAAATAATACGGTAAATCGGATTAACTCGGGTAATAATAATGATAGGGAAGACACTGCTAAAACGGCACATAATACGGGAAATCAGGTTAATAATAACAACACGGCAAATAATACGGCAAATCGGATTAATTCGGCTAATAACAATAATAGGGAAAGCACTGTTAACACAGCGGATAATTCGGGAAATAATTATAATGAAAATTCGAAGGCTCAAGGGAATACAGAAGGTACGCGGACTTGTGAACAGGATATTGTTCACAGTTACAAATCGGTGAGGATATCGGAAAATACGGATTCAAGGGAGATTTTATTATCTACGGAACAGTTACAAATAATGGAAAAATCGGGAAAATTAAGTGACTGTAAAGCATTATTAGACGGTGCTTCAAAATCAAACTTTATGACTAAAGAATTATGGGAAAAGTCAGGACTAAAGTCCTTTAAAGTAAATATACCGGTAAAAGGTATAGAGCAGAATTGCGCAAGCATAAGGGATTCGGCTAACTTAACGGTGTGGTCTAAATGTAATAGTTTTCAAATGGATGGTTATTTCTTAGCCATTGATAAAATTTCTGACGGTCTACCGTCACATAGCATGGATTTAGTAAATACTTTTAAAATTTCGGAAAATATTACTCTAGCGGATACTGAGTTTTGGAAAACAAATAAAATCGGTTTGCTGCTTGGAGCAACTGTATTTTGGGACTTACTTTGTATAGGGCGGTTCAAGTTGAATAAAGAGGGACCTTTTATTCAAAAAACCAAATTGGGTTTGATTGTATCGGGGCTAATACCAGGGGTTAATGACCAGCACAAAAAACAAAGTTGCAATTTTACGGAAAATAAAAATATTGAAGCACAATTAGAACGGTTTTGGAGCTTGGATGAATGTGAGGAAGCTACACCTCATACAGCGGAAGAACGAAGATGTGAGGAATTATTTGAAAATTCTAGGGAAAGAAACTGGGAAGGCAGGTTTATTGTGAAATATCTATTTAAGGATAATGTGGATAAGTTGGGCCAATCTTATGACACGGCGTTAAAAAGATTTAGTCATTTGGAAAGGAAATTAGAAAGGAACGCCGTCATGAAGCAGCAATATAATGATTTTATGAAGGAATATATCCAGTTAGGGTACATGTTCAAGATTGAGGATGAGAATCAAGTCTCACAAGCGGCTCATTATCTTTGTCACCACGGGGCGTTCAAGGATTCTTCTATCACTACGAAATGTAGGGTTGTTTTTGACGGTTCTGCGGTTAGCGATTCGGGAATCTCGCTAAATGATACTTTAATGACGGGTAATAAATTACAGGATAATTTATTTAATATTTTGTTACGGTTTAGGGAACATGTTATAGTCATTTTAGCTTATATAGCTAAGATGTACCGGCAAATTTTGATTTATGATTCAAACGGGGAATATCAAGGAATTTTAAGGGAATTTTCAACGAAAAATGAAGTAGGAGTTTATAGGTTGAACACGGTCACCTACGGGTTAGCTCCATATAGTGTTTTAGCGGTTCGATGCTTATTAGAGTTAGCTAGGGAAAAAAGGGATAAATATCAAAGGGCAAGTGAAGTTATACTTCGTGACTTTTATATGGATGATATAATAACGGGTACAAACACGGTCGAAGAAGCTCGAAGGTTAAAAGGGGAAATAAGTAGTATTTTGGATTTAGGATGTCTTCCATTAAGAAAATGGAAGTCAAATCATCCAGAGGTTGTTAAGGATGAGTCTAATTCAGCGGGGGATGTAGAACATTATCTAGCGGAAGATGGGATTAATAAAACACTTGGATTATTATGGAATTCAAAGGAATATGTTTTGCATTTTAGAATCACGATTGCTACAAGAAAAGATGAGGTGTACAAGAGAGGCTTTCTATCGGTCGTAGCTCAAGTATTCGATCCACTGGGCCTAGGTAGTCCAGTGATGATAAGGGAAAAATTAATAGTACAAGCATTGTGGCAGATGAAATTGGGATGGGATGAATCATTACCTCAGGAACTTGACTCGTCCTGGAGCAGGTTCAAGGATAAAATGACGGCTCTGGAAGAATTAAAAATAAATCGAAAATTTTATTGGGAAAAATCAACGGATTTTGACGGTATGGATAATGTAAATTTAGTTTGTTCAAAATCTAGGGTGGCTCCTTTGAAGTCTGCGTGTTTGGAAAGACTGGAGCTATGTGCTGCTCTTTTAGGAGCAAAATTGACTAAAGAGGTAATTAAATCTTTAAATATTAGGTTTACCAAGGTAAGACTTTGGACAGATTCCACGATAGCATTGGCATGGATACGGGGAGAACCGTGCCAATGGAAAACTTTTATAGCAAATAGAGTAGGGGAGATTCAACGGTTAACGGATAAAAATTCTTGGGGACATGTTAGGTCAGAGATAAATCCAGCGGATGTTTTATCAAGAGGGATAGAACCAGAGCAATCCAAGGATTTTAGATTGTGGTGGGATGGTCCTAATTTTTTAGGACTGCACGAAGAAATGTGGTTTGAAACAGAATCAGACGTTAAAGTAGAGGAGCTGCCAGAAATTAGAAAGCCAAAATTGGTATTTTCTTCAATTGTGGTACAGGACATATTCGGTAAATATTCTGGTCTTAAACGGTTAAAAAATGTAATACGTTGGATATTTAGATTTTACAAAAATTCTAAATTAAAAAGGGAACAAAGGGTTTTAAGTAAGGTTCTCTCAAATGACGAACAAGAAACAACTTTGAGACCACTAATAATATTATCGCAGAAACGGAGTTTTTATGAAGACTGGCAAGCTCTGAAAAATTCAAAAAAGGTTTTAAATTCAAGTAAAATAATATGTTTAAATCCATTCTTTGATGATTCGGGTATAATAAGGGTAGGAGGAAGAATACAGAATGCTGAGGTAGCGTACGACCAAAGGCATCCGATTATACTTTCGAAATCATGTAAGTTAACTAGACTCATAATACAAAACGAACACTATCGAAATTTGCATGCGGGTGCGCAAACGTTATTAAATATTGTGAGATTAACCTATTGGCCTATATCGGGTAGAAGCGTGGTTCGGGATATATTACGTGCATAACGTGTTTTCGGGCAAAGCCATTGCATCTTAAACAAAAAATGGGAAATTTACCGGCTAGTCGCATAACTCCTAGTAAACCTTTTGAACGGTGTGGCGTTGACTATGCAGGTCCGTTTCATATAAGGGCTCATAAGCTTAGAGGGCAAAAAATTATTAAGGGGTATTTGTGTATTTTTGTTTGCTTGGTGACCAAGGCTTGTCATTTGGAGTTGGTCAATGACTTAACTACGCAGGGATTTTTGAATTGTTTTAAAAGATTTATATCCAGAAGGGGTTTACCACGGGATATATATTCGGATAATGGAAGTAACTTTGTAGGGGCTAACAACCACCTTCAGGATTTATTTAATTTTTTACGGGATAGGGTAAATCAGTGTACTTTTGCTAGATACTTATCTGAATTGTCTATTAACTGGCATTTTATACCAAGCTATTCTCCACATTTCGGTGGTTTATGGGAGGCAGCTGTAAAATCGGCAAAATATCATTTAAAAAGGGTTGTTGGGGACACTAGTCTCACCTATAATGAGTTGAATACGGTAATTGCGCAGACTGAAGCCTGCTTAAATTCCCGTCCTTTGACCCCTCTTTCCGAGGATCCTACTGATTTTAATGTTCTCACTCCTGATTTTTTTAATTGGCTGTCCATTGGTGGCGTTGCAGCAGGAGAACATTCTACATCTGAATCCGGGTCGTATTCAAAGGTTTCAATTGGTAACGCAGATGATGCAAAATTTTTGGAGTAAATGGTCCAAGGGTTATCTGGCAAATTTGCAAGAAAGAAATAAATGGCGTTCTTCAGCTGACCAGATTAAACCCGGACAAATAGTAATTTTGGAGGAGAGTGGGGTACCACCCATGAAATGGCCTTTGGCAAGGGTAATGGAGGTGCATCCTGGAAAAGACGGTATTGTGCGGGTAGTGACGCCCAAAACGAGTAATGGACACTGTATTAAACGTGCGGTGGCAAAAATTTGCGTGTTACCGATGGATAATTAGACATAGGGGAAAGAGAAATTTTCGTTTATTTTAGGATATCATTTTTGGTTTTAGGTTATATTGTTGCATTATTTTGTTGATATAATAGGAACTTTAGTTTTAGTTATCTTGAAAGACTGTGCTTTCAAGGAGGGGCGGCATGTTCGCTGCAATATTTAATGAAATGTCCTGAGACGGCCCTGCCTGCGTGCATATATGGCTTATTAGCGACATATTCATTTTTTAGTTAGTCTGTTTGTTGTCTTCAAAGAGTTCACACATGTCTTAGTAATAAAAATATATACAGTCCACTTAGTCAGCAGTTTTATTCATGGGAACACAAGGTTGCACGTGGGCATCCTAAACAGGTCCTAGTATTTTAAAAGCGGAAGTGGAGAAAGCCATCAAACAGAGCAAAAAATGGAAAATCTCCAGGTCCTGACCAAATACCATCAGACTAGCTCAAACTTCTGGATGACGACAATGTCTCACAACTAACAAACATTTATAACCATATATACGAGACTGGTATGATGCCACAGATATGGTTAGAGTCTACATTTATTCCACTCCCAAAAAAGCCTAATACATCATCATGTAAAGACTTTAGACTAATTAGTGTCATGAGCCACTCTCTCAAGCTACTTCTTAAGATAATTCTTAATAGAATCAAGCAAAAATGTGAAGAGACAATGGGAAACAAACAATTCGGTTTCAGAGAAGGATTGGGAACAAGGGAAGCTTTGTTCTCAATGTTAACATTACTTCAACGATCATGGGAAGTACAGAAACCAATTTACGTCTGCTTTATAGATTTTGAGAAGGCGTTTGATAGAGTTCAACATGATAGGTTGTTTGAATATCTAGAAATGATTGGAATAGATGATAAAGATCTGAAACTTTTACAACATCTATATAGGAATCAAGAAGCTTCTATTCTGGTAGACGGCAAAGAAACAGACAAAATTTGCATTCAAAGAGGTGTCAGACAGGGTTGTGTCTTATCCCCAACTTTGTTTAACGTATACTCAGAAATAATTTTTAATGAAGCCTTGGAAGGACAATGTGGAGTTCGAATCGGGGGAGAAACTATTAACAACATCAGATATGCAGACGACACCGCGATCCTGGCTGAAAATATCGAAGATCTTCAATTTCTTATAGATCGAGTCACTAGAGAATGCTCCAATAACGGACTTAACATAAATGCAACAAAGACAAAGTTACTTGTGGTTAGTAAACAAGACGTCGGCCCTATGCAACTAATTGTCAATGATGAATCAGTAACAAAAGTTAACCATTTTACATACCTAGGATGTTGGATAAACGAGACACTAAATCCGGATGAAGAAATTAAAACTCGTATAGAAATTGCAAAAGGAGCATTTATGAAACTTAGATCTATTCTGAGCAACTCTCAGCTGAACATACAACTAAGAATCAAGTTCCTAAAATGTTATGTGTATCCTATATTACTATATGGATGTGAAACCTGGATCATGAAGGTTAACATGATGAACAAATTAGAAGCCTTTGAGATGTGGTCGTATCGTAGAACGCTCAGAATATCTTGGGTTCAACGCATTTCAAACAGAGAAGTCTTAAACAGAGTAGGTCAAGGCGAAGGTGACTTAATGAAGATGATAAAAAAGAGAAAACTTGAATATCTGGGGCATATTATGAGAGGTAGCAGATACAGGATGCTGCAGTTAATACTCAATGGAAAGATCGACGGAAACAGAAGAATTGGTCGAAAGAAATATTCATGGCTCCGAAACCTTCGTCAATGGACTGGCTTATCAGCAGATCAATTGTTACATGCCGCACAAGATCGAGAACGATATCGGCAAATTGTTATGGAAGCTACCCACGTCTAAAAATTTGGTCACGGTACTTAAAGAAGAAGAAGAAGGGACTATACTGAAATAATAGACTGGAATGTTACAAAACTATCTTCTCCACCAGTTCTTCGAAGAGTTTCAAATAAAGATATAACTTCTTGCACTACATCGGGGGACATGCCAGACTGGAATGTACAAAACTATCCCTGTCACACGCAAGCTGACGAGCGGTGACTAAAGTTGGCCACGGAAGCACCGTCTAAAGCTAATGTATGTGGGCCCCAATCAAGAGATGGATTCATCAGGACAACACTTAAATCAAGGTCCATGCTGCCAGATTTTACCAAGAAATTAAAATACAAAGTTGGTGTTTAAGAGCTGGACACAAACAGATGAAAAAGAAATGTACATAATATGTAAATAATGTAAAAAAACACACACTCATTGGTTGGTTGGAGAAAAGGGTGCGTGTGGAGCTAGAAGTACAACCACCCACTCGTTTTTAATTCTGAGTTGTTTAAATATTGTCATAGAATATCTAAACAAGCGAAGAGCTCCACAATGTAACAGAAAAATGAGATAACTAAACTTTTTAATTTATCAAAATCATCAAAAATTTCAAATTTTTATAGATTTTAATAATTGACCTTGCGGGATCGGAAGATATTCGTTAAATGCGTAAACGTAAAACTATTTTTTTATTACTCAACCATGCAAACTGTAAATAAATTTTACTATAGCGATAAATAAAACATACGCGAAGGATAAATAAAATTTTTTGAAAAAAAGGTAAAATATCATTTTTTTTTCATAATGTTTAGGCCCGTTGCGGGATCGGAAGAAAGTCCGATTTGAATAATTCTTTTTTGTTTTTCTTGTAATTACCAATCGCAACTTTCTCGCACTATAGCGACACGGAATTATCAACTTGACTTTTTTCGCACCACCCTAGTGTGCAGAAAGGTGTTGGAGGTATTTTTATCCAAGCTTGGACACAGCTATTTACTACCAAGTATTTTCCAATTTTTGCATGACCAATCATTTGTACAATTTGAGTTTCACGCAAAACCTTAACATTCGAGTGCGATTAAAATTAGTTCTGAGACGGACTCTGCTTTTTCAAATAGATCTGTGACAATAAACATAAGAGACATGACTCAAAAGGTGGTGTTGACCAACGAACAATTTCAAGAGCTTTTGTCGAGATTGTCGGTACAAAGTGCTCCCGTTCCGCCGTCGTCCCAAAGTGGCAACTTGTCGGAATGTCATTCGCGCTTTGATAGACACAAAGACACCGACCTAGATGCCTTCATTAGCGCTGTAGAAATCTATAAAAATTGCGCATTAGTGTCTGACGAAAATGCTTTTCGTGGAATCGCAATGCTTTTTGATAATTTCGCGGCGAAATGGTATGAAGGAGTCAAATATACTATTAAGACATGAAAGGAACTTGTTAGTTTGCTGAGAGTTACGTTCGGTCCGAAAAACCTGCATATCGTGTGTACCGCGAGTTATTCGCCGAGGAGCAAGACGAAAAAACGACAGTGGACGTCTTTGTTTGCCGTCGTAGGGCTGTTCTTGCGCAACTAGAACCAGGCAGCCTTACACAAAAAAATTCAGTTAGATATGGTGTATGGGTTACTACATAAAGGGATTAGAAAAGATATCTAGATATTCCATTTCCACTTTTACGGAGCTGCTTACAGCAGCACGAAAAGTTGAAGATGTATTCGGAGACATTGTTCTAATAAGAACGAAGCCACCCACAGTCGAGAATCGTACGAAAAACGGCCGCGATGTAGCCATTGTGGTGCTCCCGGTCATTCTGAAGGATGAGTGTCGAAAATTAGGTGATCGACAATCCACCGATCGAATTACGACTTTGAAAAAAATTGCGAGTTTTTCGCGTACGGACAGTGCTACTGTCTAAGCAATTACTTCGAATTCGCCGCGCAATAGCCTAAACACCCCGTTAACTTGTTACGGTTGTGATAAACCGGGATTTATTAGGGCTAACTGCCCAGTGTGTAGTCATACGGAAGCATCCGCGATAGATTTCTCTTCCGTAGATATAGCTCTAGATTATTAACGAGCTCGACCCAACGAAAGAAGATAGAAGAATACCTTCAGATTCACTACCACTTTACCGGGTGTCACCTGCCAAGAGAGAAGTGCTTGGGACCGAGTTGGATAGACCCTTGGGGGAAGACATCGTCGAAGAATACGGAAGTGCTTTGGCCGCGCCGTTTGGATTAGTGCCGAAAAAGGATAACGGTACAAGACTTTGCGTAGACTATCAATGTTTAAACGCCGTCACTAGTGGCTCATATCCGTTATATGACTTGCGATAGGAGTATCAGCAAGTGAAAGTCGTCGAAGTTGATCCGGGAAAAACTGCAGTGATATCGGAACGGTTACCTCCGATAATGGTAAAGGATGTTCCAACGCCTGTAGTGCCAAGGCGAAGACGAGGACGCCCCAGGAAGAAAACTGCATCTTCTGTTGGCCCCTCCTCCAACGAGTTCGACGCCAAGGGGGAGACTAACTCCTTACGCTGCGCCCCTGGAGGACGCATTTAATATTTCGGTCGTCAAGATCCAACATGTTGGCTTTCAAGGGCTCTGTTCTTTGTGAAGTTACCTACGTAATATATCGTGTGTCTACTGTATGTGGTCTACTCTGACCGTAGTTCTGTTTTAGTTAGCTTTCAGATTTTTTATCGTAAACACGAAAATACACCATTAGATCGTTTATCGTAATTTTCATTGTGATCAACCCTAAAACCTGAGTTTAATCACCTAATAACCTTTATAACATCAATTTTCATTGGTTAGAACCGGAAGTATTGCGCCTTTTATAAATGTGTAGTTGTGAATTAAGTTTTTGATAATAAAATCATGAGCATAAGAATCGCTTTACTTTTAAACCTTCCACTTTTGGCGCATCATGGACGGCTCATTTTTGCAGGAATCGTTTTTATTCTTTTTTTAATAAACATGATCTTTTAGGCGCTTAAACGTTGCTTTTCAAATTTTCTAATGTTTATAAACAAAGCCACGGTCATCATCATCATCATTCTCTTTGCCTTATCCCTATGCGGGGTCGGCTTTCCTAATTGCATTTCTCCACACAATTCTATCTTGGGTCATGTTAATCCCCTTTACCAACATGTCCTGCCTTATCGTCTCCCCCCAGGTCTTCTTTGGTCTTCTTCTCCTACTCCTTCCAGGAATCTGCACTTCAGCTACTCTTCGTATTGGGTGATTAACGTCACGACGTTGAACATGACCAAACCATCTTAACCTATGCTCTCTCATTTTGGCATCAATTGGTGCCACACCTAGACTTTCCCTAATATACTCATTTCTAATTTTATCCTTCATTGTCACTCCACTCATCCATCTAAGAATTCTCATTTCCGCCACATGCATTCGTTGTTCCTCTTTCTTTTTCACTGCCCAATATTCAGTTCCGTACATGATAGCCAATTTTATGGCTGTTTTATAGAATTTTCCCTTCAGCTTCATTGGAATTTTTCTGTCAAACAACACACCACTCGCTTCTTTCCACTTCATCCATCCAGCCCTAATTCTACTGCATGCATGTCCATCTATTTCTTCATTATTCTGTAATACCGATCGTAGGTACTTAAAACTATTGCTTTTCACAATAATTTCACCATCCAAAGATACCATTTTATTTGTAGTAGCTCCATCTTTAAATGAACATTCCAAATACTCTGTTTTTGTCCTACCAAGTTTTAAACCTTTTTCCTCCAGAGCTTGTCTCCACTGTTCCAGATTTTGTTCTAAGTCTCTTTCACTATGTCCTACTAACACGACATCATCAGCATACATTAAGCACCATGGAATGTTACCCTGTAGTTTCGCTGTTATCTAGTCCAAAACTAATGAGAATAAATACGGACTAAGCACAGAGCCTTGGTGGAATCGTACTTTCACATGAAATTTATCAGTCTCTCCCACACCTGTCCTAACACTAGTCGTTACTCCCTCATACATATCCCTCACAATCTTTACATATTCACCAGGGACTCCTTTCTTATTGAGTGCCCACCACAGAATCTCTCGAGGAACTCTATCATATGCTTTCTCAAGATCAATGAATACCATATGAGCGTTTGTTTCTTTACTCCTGTATTTTTCCATCAACTGCCTTATAATGAAAATTGCATCTGTTGTTGATCTACCCTGCATAAAGCCAAATTGATTCTCGGATATTTCGGTCTCTTCACGTATTCGTCTATCAATTACTCTTTCCCATATTTTCATGGTGTGGCTAAGCAGTTTTATAGCCCTGTAGTTTGTACATTGTTGTATATCTCCCTTATTTTTGTAAACAGGTACCAGTATACTGCTTCTCCATTCGTCTGGCATTTGTCCAACTTCCATAATTCTATTAAATAGACCTGCTAGCCACCTTGTTCCTGTCTCTCCCAATGCTCTCTATACTTTTCCAGGAATATCATCTGGTCCTACCGCTTTTCCTTTCTTTATTTTTTGAAGCGCTTAAGCCACTTCCTCGTTGGTTATTTTGGTGACCATTGCTGCTACTTTCTCCGTTGACTGTACAGGCTGTCTGTCAAATTCTTCATTTAATAAGCTGTCAAAGTACTTTCTCCATCTCTTTTTGACATCCCTTGCGTGAACTAGTATTTTATTATTTTCATCTCGGATACATCTGATCTGATTAAAACCTTTTGATTTCTTTGCTCTCTGTTTGGCTATTTTATATATCATCATCTGGTATCAAGTTGATCGTATAGGTTTGAATACGCTCCTGCTTTGGCTTTTGCTACTGCTACTTTCGCTTCCTTTTTCGCCACCATATAGTTTTGAAGATTTGTGTCGAATCTGGTTTCTTGCCACTTTTTATATATTTGTCTCTTATCTTTCATTTTTCCTTGTAATTCGTTTGACCACCACTAAGTCTCTCTATCCTCAAACTTTTTTCCTGACGTTTTCCCAAGTATTTTAGTAGCAGTCTCTCTAATACTACTGGCCATTTTTCTCCAAATTCTATTAGGGCTTCCTTTCATGTTCCAACATATTTTTCTACTATTCTTCTCCTGAATAGACCTTCTTTCTCATCTTTCAGCAGCCTTTACTTGATTTTTTGTGGTCCTCTCCGATATTTTTGTTCAGTTTCGTTTTTACTTCGATGTCCAAAACAAGCAGCTTATGTTGTTGGCTTACTGTCTCACTAACTATTACCTTGCAGTCCTTGCATTCACGTATGTCTTCTTTCCTTATCATGAAGTAGTCTATTCGGGATTGATGTTGTCCACTTTTGTAGGTAATAAGTTGAGTTTCTCTCTTTTTAAAGAATGTGTTAACAATCGCCATATCCAATGCTGTTGCTAATTCAAGCATGTCATCTCCAGCTTCATTTCTAGTTCCAAAGCCTAATCCCCAATGTAGTGTTTCATATCCTGTCTTGGTTTGCCCCACATGTGCATTGAAATCACCTCCTATTATAACTTTCTCCTCTGCTGGAATATCACTCAGTACGTCTCCTAATTGATCATAGAAAGCTCTTCTTTCATTCTCACCCAGACCTGTTTGGGGAGCATACACACACACAACATTCAATACCTCTTTATCAATTACAAATTTCACTGACATCATTCTATCACTCGTTCTTACAACTTCTACTACATTATCTTTCATTTCACTATCAGCAATTATACCAACTCCACTTCTAGTGTTACTACTCCCTACATACCACAATTTGTATCCTTCACCTAGTTCTTTCGCCCTTTGTCCTTTCCACCTAGTTTCTTGAATACAAGCAATTTGAACTCTTCTTCGTTTGAGCGCATCCACTAACTCCAGACTCTTACCTGTAAGACTACCAAGATTCCACGACCTTATCCTGATTTTTCTAACCTGCAATGGTGTTTTCCGTGAGATAGTCCTCACCCGGAAATCCGAACGGAGGCTCATTTTACTTCCGGCACATTTTACCTCAGGAGATGCCATCATTTCAGTATAAGTTTTTTTTTTATATCATTGGAGAAGGTCATTTCATTATTATGGCCTGAAATGATTTTGTTTGGATATTTGATACCTGAATGCCTTTTCTATCAGCACCATACCCTGCCCTGCACGTTTAGCCAATACACCACCAATGCAACCCAAGTGCAGTATTACACTCCACACCCGCCTGCATTTTTCTTTATAGGTCAGGATCCCTACTGTAAGGACTGCCCTATAAGCCAATGTATTGTTGCCCGTATCCCGCCACTAGGAGGCACGTACTTTATTCGGGATACAGAAACAAAGCCACGGTGAATTTTTGAAAAAAAGTGGCTAACTCGGGTTTTAAGGGTCATACTTAGAGCATTATATTTTTGTTTCAGTTTGTATAAGAATACCAACATGTCGAATAAAAAAAATTAACTTACTACATGTTAATGCATCTGAGTTATTTTAATTGTTTATAAGCTTTAAATAACACTACCTTTTAAAAATTATTTTACAACCTTTATTATAAACCTTTTAATCAAAAAATGATCTAATTTGATAAATTGGACCCGTTTCTTTGATTTGATGTCTTTAGAATTTATGTAGACCTAATAGTTTATGCATAATAACGCCGTAGATAAAAACCTTTTAGGATAAACAATTTCACAACTATTAAGTGCAACTTCTTGAAATTTTATCAGCTGAATACTTGTGATATTTTTCCTTTACTCACGCGAAATTAAAGTTTTGTGTGTATTTTTAGAAGAGATATTAATCATTTTCAAAAAATCGAATTTTTGAAGCTATTTTCCCAATAACTAAACAACAAATTAACAAAAATAACTTTTCAAACACTCATTTTAAAAAATTTTCTATGCTTCTATAGTAAAATTATATCACCTTTCCATATAGCATACCGGTCTCCACCTTTAATATTTAAAATCAAATAGCGATCTTTAATTGTTTATATATTGTTTATAAGTTAAAAAGTACGTTTATCTTTAGCATAATTTATATATTGGATATTGTTGTAACCAAATTTACCCAAAGCAGTTCTTAGATACCTGAATGAACGGATCTGGTCTATATGGTAACTAACACTGTGACAAGAGAATTTTATATAAAGAGAAGTAGCTGTGAATTAAATAACAAAAGTGGCTAAATTTGACCCTAATTGACCTAGGCGAAAAATAATTATTTTTTAAAAACTCGTGCAATAACACCAGCTTTTCCAGTTCCAAAGTATACAGGATATAGGCTACAGTCAATATTAACAAAGTTATTCAAATTATTTTTACGCCAAAATACTTACGTAAAATATTTTTGCAATGAATAAAATTACTTTTTATTGTTTTGTATAAATAAGTACTTTGAAAACATAAGACTTCTTCTTTCATGTGGATCTCGCAGAACCGTTGTATTGTTATTATATACTGAGCAATAACATTACAAAAAAAGTTCTGTGGGATAAACAAATTGAATAAAATTTAGAACAACCAAAGAATCATCTTAAACTTTTTTGTGCATTATAAGAACTACTTGACTCAACTTTTCGTGCAGTATTAAAGTCTTAAGTTTATTTTTAAAAAAGTTATAGTAAATTTTTGATTTTCAAAATTTTATCTTTATTTTGCAATTTACAAAGCAACAAATGATCTGACTAAAATTGAGAGATAGCCATTTTATACCTTTCTGCTAAAATATGAATACTCTAAATAATATAATTTAATTACGCTGTTTATAGCTGTAGCGATTTAAAGGAAAAAAAAACTGCCATTTTTAACCCTTATATGTTAACCTTCGGATGACCAAGGGGGGCGTTTTTCTTTAATAAATTCAACAGTATTTTCAATTTTTAACTCATTATTTTTTTATTTGACTTTAATATCATTCTAGATATCCTCATATTTTGAAATAAAAAAATTCCCTATATTTTACGAATAAAAAATATATTCTGAAGTTGGTGCTTAGTAAAATACCGTCTATTATGTGGAATTCCAAGTAGTTTTACACTGCGCGTTATCAAAATCTATTTTTAGACTGTGGTCCTTGTTTTGTACGAATCGTGACATTCCTGTCTGCTACAGTTAGGCATTATTATTATTTCCTGGCGTATATTATTATAGTTTCTTAGTATTTTGTGTACATATAAGATATGGCCCGCAAATATCTTACTGAGGCTGAGTTACAGGAAATTGTTACTGCTAGCGATTTTTATGATGATAAGATGAAATAGTATCAGAAAACGAGGATGTATTGTTAGATGAAGATTTAAATGCTGAAAACATTCATTCCAGGTAATTTTTGACCTGGGGTCATTTTTTACCCCCGTTGGTCATCCGTGTAACAAAAAAAGGTTGGTCATCGGAAGGTTAATAACTAAAACTCTCGTCCGAACTTTGACAAGCCTTATGGTATTTATAATGTATGTATTAGATAATATATAGTACCCAAAAAACCCATTTGTAACATGGCTGGTGAAGTGTTCCGAACTTGGTAAATTTTTGCTATATTTCCCTGGAGTATTGGTAATGCCTTCGGAACAGTGGAAGCTCTGTTTAGTTTCACAAATCTTATCCAAAAATATCGAGACCAACAAAAAGATCTTTTCGTAGCATTTATAGACTATAATAAAGCTTTCGAGAAGGTTAAACCTAGCATTCTTATGGAATGTCTAAAACGAAAAGGATTCGACAAATATAATATTAAAATATTATAATAGTGAGAAATATCTATTGGAACCAACAACTGAACCATGCTAATGGCCATTAGTTGTCGAGGCATCAAGCTAAGTAATAATAAAAAAAATCCGTGAATGTCATATTATATTTGTTGTAGATTCGAAGACTTGGTTAAATCAATAATAATGAACATATTCCACAGCATTAAAAGTACTTGTCAATATCCTTGAAAATTAATTAAGTTGACATTATCCATCAAATATTAGTTTTAATATCCATCAAGTATTATTAATATTAGGTTTAAGATTAGGATAATAGCACGTGCTTGTGATATATATGCAGATTTTGTCTCAAAATAGTCCAGTAAATTAACGGGAAATACGGCGATACCGTGTAATTTTCAGGATCAACTCCAAATTGCATGAAAATTTGGGTTTTGGTTCTACTTACCCTCCAGGCCAAAATTAAACTTGTGTCGTTTGTTACTTTTACTTGGGGGGTGACAGTCACCCCTTTCCGGGGGTGAACTAATGCGAGTTTAAAATAAGTCCGGAAATGGGTAAACTGACTAATTCTAAACAACTTTTGTTTCATAAAGTTTCTTAAGTAAGTCAACACTTTTTGAGTTATTTGAGATTGAAAAAGTTTATTTTTCGACAAAAAAAAAACACGTTTTCAGGCGGTTTTTCACAAATAACGCAAAAACTTAGTATTTTGTCGAAAAAAATATTCTCAGCAGAAATGTAGCTTAAAAATAACCTAAAAAAGTTGTGTATTCGTGAAGTCTATAGACTTAGTAAAAGTAAAGTGTAGCTCCTGAAAAATACGTTCTTATTCGTCAAATTCCAAATCAAATAATTCAACGTGAAATAACTAACAAATTAAGCATTTTTCGGGAAAAACCCAATTAAACTTTTTTAAAGTGTGTAAAAAAGATTTATTTTTATTTCTTAAAAAAAATTCTATCATCAAAACTAAGCGAGGTATGCTCAAAAAAAATTGGCCTCTTTTTTTGGTAAAAAAAATATGTAAATATTTTCTCTTATTTAGCACCGCAAATGAAATTAATCGTTACCGCTTTGCAAACAATTTACTTAACTTGTAAATTTTTTATATGATCTGTAAGTTTCACCGGTTTAAAGTGCTTATGTTTGAAAGGGTTATAGTCGACAGGCCTTGAACAAGGCACTCATCACGAGTGTATGCAAATTTTGACCAACCATATCTTAACCAATTTTTGTCTTACAGAAAAACAAAATGAAACTATCATATTTATAAATACGGGAGTCAAAATAGAACAAAAATATGCATTGTTGTTGTGTACCCTAGTTACTACCTAACAACCAAAGTATCTATCTTGATAAAATGAATGAAACTAGTCAATATGACGAAAATGTTTAATTTTATAATTTATAATGGTATCAATCGTGCAAAAAACGTTATAAGCATGTCGAACGTTAAGGGTAACCGATCTCAGACAATAATTGGAGTCGTCGCTTTGCTCCTCCTCCAAACAATTGTCTTCGATCGGTATAAAACCTTTACCGTTCTCCATACTTAATATACTATTAAAAACTGTATTCTTGTACTATAAATTGGAAAATAAGCATACCTGTAAAATTGTGCTTTTAGTATTCGACGTTATACGGCTTCTGGGAAGCTGATTGTCGTTAATTTTTTTTTATTATAGTTAATTCGCTTTCAAGATGAGTTAACACGCCAGTTTCAAACGCCCGATTTGTGGGTTTTTCGTATCATCGCAGCTTGTCGTTATTTAGAAATTAATTTATTCTATATCCCTTTCAGCACGGCAACAAAAAATGTTCAACAAATATTTCTAAACTTTATACTCTATGTTCTTATATCTAAATTAATACAGAAAAAATAATAAAGTAATTCTTTATACAGGGTGTCTCGAAATACAATACCCACACAATTGTGTAGGTTGGGTTTTATTTTACGCAAACTGTGCAAAATACTAATACAGTAGAACACATAGTATTTGGTATGAAATTTCCAAAAACAGTTCTGGTCTGTGGTGAGACATAGGTAAACATCACATTTAAGGTATCTAACATGCGTTTCGCCTTTACAACTTGACCTGCAAAATCTTGCTGTAGTTAAGTGGGCAATATTTGGCCAATGACCCACATAACCTTTTACCTTCAGCTGGTTGTGCAGGTCGATCATTTTGTGGCCTGATTTATGTTTCGACTTGTGTTTCTTCTTCCTGTTCGACCTATCCTTCCACTTCTTGATCTGATCTTTTTCTTTTAGGTGACGCTAGTAGACTCTCGCCGAGTAATGAAATAATGTAACAAGATCTCGTATTTTCGATTTCGGCATATTATTTGCCCTACAATCTTCGGGTATTCCTTCCAAGAATTTACTACGGCTAAATCTAAAAAATCAAGAATGACTTTTAATGTCAATTTTCTGGTGTTTATCCAGATTCTATAATATTCCTGTTCCTGGTCGCAGATATGTCATTTGGGGAACATGTGTTTTTGTTGTGAATTCTTCTTCTCACGAGTATCTTCTCCTTCTTGGTGAAAATCCGAAAAATGGTTGTCTGAGAGGCTCTGGCTAAGGCTATTTGGCTCCTTATTCCACATCGTATCAGAATCTGAGTCATCACTAAAGCCTTCTAGTTCTAAATCTTCATTAATAGTGTTCAGTACCTCCTCGATATCTTCTGGTTTGTTAAAGTCAAACACCCCAAACCACACAATTGTGTTGGTAGTGATGTAATTGGATATTTGAAAATTATTAATATCATTTTTGAAAATATCTATGTATAGGTGCTTTAAATAAACATGTGTTAGTAATCTACAGGAATTCACATTTTATTATTGTCATTTTTTTAATAACAAAAATCTATTTACAGTTCTTACCGAATTGACGACCCCCCTTACTTGCAAAACAAGTTGTGACTGTCGAAACAAAATAAATTCAACAATCGCGTGAGGTAGCGCAAAGCACAACACTGAACCTACACAACCATGGTCGTTCGTACTGAACGCTAGATTTTACTATTTAGCAGTTTTACATCAGTTCAAAACAAAACCACACAATTGTGTGGGTACGTCCTGAAAGGGATATTATAAATTAATTTCTAACCAGCAACGGCAAGCTGCGAAAACACGAAAAACCCACGAATCAGGCCTCTTAGCTCATCTTAAAAGCGAATGAACTATAGTAATTTAAAATATTTTTCTCGCTAACTAATTCCTTTTACATTTTCAGTTGTGGCTCTTGCAGTAGCTACCCCTTTGGAACAAAGTCCAGAAATTAAATTCATTGAGAAAGGCATTAGTGGAGAGGGAACAACTACCCGTTATTGGGATTGTTGCAAACCTTCCTGCTCATGGAAGGGAAACGTCCATACACCTAGCGGAGTACCGGCTGCCTCATGCGATAGATCTGGAGTAAACAGGGTTGATGATAATGCAAAATCAGGTAAACTAAATCTTACGCTACCAATTATTTAGAAGCGATATACACAGATTGAGTTTTATGTATGGAACGCCACAATTATCTCGAAAACGGCTTGCATGATTTTTATAGCTTTCAGTAAGTAAGAGAGTTGTGATGCGGCCGATATTACAGTTAGTCCAGGGTAATAAGGTTTTTTCCATGACACTCGAGCAGCCAGGTTACTGAAGCGTTTTTTCGACAGGTAATACCTATAAGAGCAAATTGTAACTATTTCCTGCGTAGGATCTGGCGGCAATTTTTATTTATAAACAATTAAGTGTCAAAAAATGGCATTTTTCCCTTGTTTTTCAAATCAATGGAAAACAGTGAAACTTATGGTTTTTTAGTACAAATATCTTCGAGATTATGGAAAAAGCTTTAAAATGACGTATTACAAAGTTTGATATACTCATTTATTGTTAATATAATTGAGAAAGAAGGTCGGAATTGCAAAAAACATTAATTTCGCAATATCTATTATAAAAATTAGTGTACAGCTTTGAAATTTTTGTCACATAAGGGTTCTTTGGTGCTTAATATGTGATAAAAATTTCAAAGCGATTCATTTAATTGTTTAAATTTTATTCAAATTGTTTATCCCAGAGAGCATTTTTTTTGCAATAACGTAAGTCAGAAAAAAATGGCGTTAGAAACATTCCACAGGTGTCAAATGACAGAGCATGAGCTGTATTTTCAACTTGGTTTAAAAAAAGCGAATAAAAAATGCATTTATTAGTAATAAATAATTATGCAAAAGTATCGTAAATCTTTCGTTATAAACTTTTTATTTTGTTATATAAGAAATTATATATATTTATTACAATTTTTAATCAATTATGATATAAATAACATTACTTGGTAGTTGTGCACTTAAAACAGGGTAAAAAAAGTTAATTTTTTTGGAAAAAGTTATTCAAAAAGTTTATAAGGGAAGATTTACATACTTTTGCATAATTATTTATTACTAATAAATGCATTTTTTATTCGCTTTCTCTAAACCAAGTTGAAAATATAGCTCATGCTCTTCCATTTGACACCTGTGGAATGGTTCTAACGTCATTTTTTTCTGACTTATGTTATTGCAAAAAAAATGCTCTCTGAGATAAACAATTGGAATAAAATTTAAACAATTGAATGAATCGCTTTGAAATTTTTATCACATATTAAGCACCAAAGAACCCTCATTTGACAAAATTTTCAGACATGTACACTAATTTTTACAGCAGTTATTGCGAAAATATTTTTTTTTGCAATTCCGACCTTTTTTCTCAATTATATTAACAATAAATGAGTATATCAAACTTTGTAATATGTCATTTTAAAGCTTTTTCCATAATCTCAAAGATATTTGTACTAAAGAAATCATAAGTTTCATTGTTTTCCATTGATTTGAAAAAAAAGGGAAAAATGCCATTTTTTGACAGTTAATTGTTTATAAATAAAAATGGCCGCCAGATCCTACGCAGAAAATAGTTACAATTTGTTCCTATGGGTATTACTTGTCGAAAAAACGCTTCAGTACCCTGGCTGCTGAAGTGTCACGAACAGGGTATATTTTTGTCTTATTACCCTGGCCTAAGTAGTATTTGCATTGTTGTTAGATCTTCGGTTTTTCTGGAAATCTAATAAACTTTCTTATTTTAAATGGGACATCCTGTATATTTTTTGCGTTTTGAAGTCCTTAAGAGATGTTGATTGTTTTTTTTTGTCATATTCCCTATACAAAATTTTTTTTATACTTTTTGTACTTTTTGCTTGTGTTTTTGAGATATGAACATGGCCATTTTTTGATATTTTGGTTTCGAAAACAATTAAATGTAGAGAAAAATTAGAAGAGATATTTTTGGATTTTAGTGAACAATATACAATTATGTTCGCCCGGGCCGAAAAAATAGATTTTGTTTTAAAGTTTTTTTACAATCAATACCTACCTCCTACGGACATCAAAATGCAAAAAACATAGAAACGATCCATTCGAAAAAAGAATATCTCTATAAAATAAGAATATCGTGGCTGCGTAACCTGAGATAATGGTACGGATGTACATCAAAACTGAACTCTTCAGAGCAACTTTCTCTAAAGCCGAATATCTAAGATGATAACTTACATATAATAATATAGTTACATAATATAACATATATTATAAGTATATTATGACAAAATAATGTCATCTTTTATTTTAGGTTGTGAGGGTGGCGGCAGTGCTTATATGTGCAACAGTCAACAACCATGGGCAGTAAATAGCACTTTGGCATATGGTTTTGGTGCCGCGTCTTTTAGTAACGGAATTGATGTATCCTTGTTGGGCTTGTTTCTTACTTAGCTTCCAAGATCAAATTTCAAACAAGAAAATGATTGTACAAGTAAGTTGTTTTTATAACCAAATATTTTTTACATTGTATCGAAACGAAAATATTTATTATGCATTTATTTATAGGTTACAAATACTGGTTCTGATTTGAGTCATAATCATTTTGACATTGCTCTTCCCGGAGGTGGTGTTGGAGTTTTCACTCAAGGTTGTCATGACCAATGGAATGCCCCATGGAACGGTTGGGGTGACCAATATGGTGGAGTTCATAACAGAGGCGAATGTGCTACTCTCCCTCAAGCTTTACAGTCTGGATGTTACTTTACATTTGATTTCTACCAGAATGCTAACAATCCAAGAATGCTCTTCGACCAAGTCCAATGTGCTGCTGAAATCGTTGCCAGATCTGGTTGCAGTCTTTAAATAATAATATAATATAATTATTGGTTTTAAAACAATTATGTTTTACTTAAGTATATACTCAATTTAACAAAAGTCTTTTTCTAATACCCAAAGAACAATTTATAATCTCAGTTTATTAAGGTTGATGTAATCCTTAAGGATTTAAGGAAATAATGATAAGGTTTAAGAATTCGATAAGGTGTAGTGATCCTGTACATCCTGCAACGTCGTCTAGAAAACTTCATAAGGTGGCAAATAGCACCCTAACAACCACTGGCTATAAACACTCAAAAATTATCCACGAAAATAACAGTTCTTCTTTCTTCTTCTTCTTCTTCTTCTAATAGTTCTGTAGTAGATAAATAGGAATAAGCAGAAATATGGACAAACTACAGATCTTAATGTTTTTCAGATGATTGAGCCACAAGAGAACAATCAGATGGCGAGGTAAAGGGGCGTGGCATCAATAAAGAAGAATAAAACAAATAAAATCTTGGCTTAAACAAACTAAAAATGGAAAAGGATATGGTCCAGATGACTAGAGGTTTGGAATTCTAAAACTATTGGTCTAGGAAAGTATTAATTTTTGTACGTACGTTTGTTAACAAAATACGTGATAATGGAAAAATACCTGTTCAATAAATCTACATTTCTAAAACTACCTAAAAAAATCAACTCAAAAATATAATATGTATTGTTTGATAAACCTTATGTTTCATTCACTTAAACAATTCTGCGGATCCTGTAATTTAGGTTATGAAGAAAGATAACTAAAAACGTAAGTGAAAGCCAATTTGGTTTCATAAAATAGTATGGCATGGCCGCATGGACACAAATTAGAACCGCTCAAGGTAGAGAGCAATTTGCTGAAGTTATAGCCAACCTTCAGTAATGGGAAGGCACCTTAAGAAGTAACAGTGTGGGCACTAGAGATGCCATATTCGCATTGCAAATATTGATCCAAAATAGACTCGTTCTTCGTTAGGAGAAATGTTTGCTTTATTTTTGATTTCATTATTAAAATGCCGGTAGTTTTTAACTTTTTTATATTGTTTGTATATGAATAAGAAACTTTAACATTTAAGGACTTCCTCTAAAGGTGCCTATCTTCTGGAGATGTTGGCGACCACATTGACCCATCTTATTCTATTTACGGCAGCTCGAAATAGATCAGTTGACGTTAGACCAGTCCACTTTCTAAGATTGGCTAGCCAGGATATACGTCTACGTCCAGGGCCTCTCCTGCCCTCAATCTTGCCTTGTAGAATCAACTGTAGCAGTCGGTCTTTTTCATTACGCATAATGTGGCCGAAGTAAACCAATTTTCTGTTCTTTACGGTGTTAACCACTTCTTTCTCTTTTCTTAGCCTCTGGAGAATAGTTATATTAGTTGTGTGGTGTATATATGAGACCCTCAACATACTTCGGTAGCACCACATTTCAAAGGCCTCTAACCGTTTTATGGCATCTTCTGTCAGGCTCCAGTTTTCAACTCCGTAGAGAAGGACACTAAAGACGTAACATCTAAGAATTCTTATGCGTACATTGATACTTAAAGACAAGTTGCACAGAATTTTCTTAAGACTGTTAAAATAGCTTCTGGCTTTTTCAATACGAGTTCTTATTTCGTAGCTATGATCCCAGGTATCCTTAATGTTGCAGCCGAGATAGCATATTTTCTGTACTCTCTCTAGGGGTGTATTGTTTACGGTAATTTGGGCGTTTATATTGGTGTTTTTACTAATGATCATTATTTTTGTCTTCTTACAGTTTAGTTTTAAGCCGTATTTGTTACATGCTTCTACAACATTATCCATGATCCTTTGGAGCCCCTGCGCACTATCTGCCAGCAATACTGTATCGTCTGCATATATTTAAGGACAATCCAAGAAATCTTGTCTACAGAAATACTTTTACTGATAAATTCCCAGACTTCACAGCAAATCCTCGATCTATTAAACATTTCTATAACAGAATAAAAGATCATTTGCATCGGTTTGATATTGTCATACCTAAATGTTTTCCATACACATATATGACCATAATCTAACTTGAATTCAACGCATACCATCATATAACTTTGTACTTACGTCATTGACAAAAACTCCACTAATCATGATTTAATTAGTTGCCATTTTAGAAAAATGCTTAGCCAAGCCGCACACCAAAGAAACATGAAACGAAAAACATGAAACATGAAACGAAAAACATGTTTCATGAAAAGAAAACATTGCTAAAAAAATCTCAAAGTCCGCCTACTAATGAAACGAGTGTGATCCATGCTCATGACACATTTTTATTTTCGGAGAGTTTCATAAATGGCCGGACGTATATTTGTTTAGCAGTGGTTTATTTCCATGAAACGTAATTTACGTTTCATGTTTCTTTGATGTGCGGCCGGGCTTAGAGGTTATAAAAATCACACCCAGATATACATATTATACTGATGTATGATATACAAAATTCAAAATAAATTGGGTAGTGCAATATATCACCGGAATTTTGAATACAAAGGATTATACCGGTTGCCTAATGAAGTTTTAATATATACAGTGGAGCCTCGATAAGTCGGCCTCCGATAACCCGGAAGTCCAGCTAACCCGGATCGATTTTCATCAGACAAACATTTCAACAATAAAAATGTATGTATTATGTTAAAACATTTTATCTGTAGCCGCTTCTGGAATGTCTTAAAAATATCGAGTTTCATTGATAAAACTTGGCTTGGACCATAATATAATATTTGAGAGATAATGGGCATTTGTGTAATTTGAACCATACGGTAAAAATGACTCATGGCACACGGCGGCAGCGGCGGCAGACCGACGATCATTATCCATTATCGGGCTATCGCAAACAACAGGCACCTTTTATTCCATTATTTATGTTCAACTGTCTTTTAAAAAATTATTTTTAGAACAATGGTCTTTTAAACTTTAAACAATGAAAGAGCCACTATTCTTAAATAACATAACATCGTTCCGATGGCAGACGAAATTGACACAACCGAAATTGACTGAGTTTTTTTACCTAGAAATGAACAATACTCTATCTACATATACTGTCTATTGTGTCTAACTATACTCTATACAATATACAACTATAATAGGTAAGTTAGATGTGTACTGTGCATATATATTTCATGTTATTTTAATTATAACGGACTTTATCTATAAGTATACCGTATTTTATTAATTTTTACAATGCTCTCCGGCTAACCCGGATTTTCGATAACCCGGATCGGCCGCGGTCCCGATTAATCCGAGTTATCGAGGTTCCACTGTACTGCCAAATTATCAGTAGTAATTGCACAAGAGCTCTGAAATTATTGAATTTTTCCCGAGTGACACTTTGACAGTTTTAATTTCACGAGCCGAAGGCGAGTGAAATTATGTCAAAGTGTCACGAGAGCAAAAATTATATATTAATTTCAGAGGTCGAGTGCAATTTGTTGCGATTATTTCATGAATAAAACTGTTCAAAACCAAAATTTTATTGTAATTTATTTATGTAAGTACCATTAAACACACAGTCTTTATAAATATTTGACGATTGAAAGTCACCACTTTTATAATTTTTAAAACATTAATTGTCATTAATGTCACTGAATGTATTTTTCGTAGCAACGAAGGGCATCTGACGTAATATACTTAACGACGGGAGATTATCAAAAGTTATCTATTTAATTCAGATTTCTGTAGCTTTCTATTGGTCAGAATCTCCTATGAATGAAATAATCAGTAGTAATGGCACAAGAGCTCTGAAATTATTAAATTTTTCCCGAGTGACACTTTGACAGTTTTAATTTCACGAGCCGAAGGCGAGTGAAATTATGTCAAAGTGTCACGAGAGCAAAAATTCTATATTAATTTCAGAGGTCGAGTGCAATTTGTTGCGATTATTTCATGAATAAAACTGTTCAAAACCAAAATTTTATTTTAATTTATTTATGTAAGTACCATTAAACACACAGTTTTTATAAATATTTGACGATTGAAAGTCATCACTTTTATAATTTTTAAAACATTAATTGTCATTAATGTCACTGAATGTATTTTTTCGTAGCAACGAAGGCATCTGACGTAATATACTTAACGGCGGGAGATTATCAAAAATTATCGATTTAATTCAGATTTCTGTAGCTTTCTATTGGTCAAAATCTCCTATGAATGAAATAATCAGCTTTATTACTTGCGTTAAATTATATTAGTCTGGAATGATTATCGGAGAATAGGCCATTTTTAGGAAAAGTTATTTACCAGCAATTTCATTGCTGGAATCGAATCTTATGATTGTATATATTAATAATATAGATATACAAAGACCGCAGATAATGTGCTACTTTTTTTTATAAACAAAATGGCGCCTGAAAATCGTGTTTTTTTCAATTTTTGCTCTATAACTCCAAAGATTTTAACTTTTGACCAAAAATACTCAAATAAAAATTCACCGCAATTAAATTCTGCATAGAGATGTGTTTTTTCCGATTTACTTCGACGAAAAGTTTCCCCAGAAAAAGCGGGTTTTTCCAACAAAATCTTTAATTTTCAACTAAACTTTTAGATAAGTAGTTATTCATCAATAATTAAATAACTTTGTAACGTAAAAGCCCTTTCTATATATATTATAGTTCCAGAAGCCGATGGAAATTGAATGAACAGTTTAGCAACAATTGAAATGTAAATTAAAAAATTACAGTCGCTATAATAACGACAATAATTATGATGCATAAGAATAACTATTATTTTTTCATAAAAAGACACAATACCTATCTAATGTACTTTACAGAATTGAAATTGGAGTATTTAAGCGGCCTCAGGAATATTTTAAAATTACAAAAAATTTTTTGGCTTATAATCGAATAGAATATCTCGGGAAATATTAAATTAATTTAAATTGTGAAAACGGTATTCGAAAGACAGCGGCAGGACGCTTATTTTAAAAGAAAAACGTTTAATTATGATGAGTGGTTCCTGAGATACAACCGGTCAAACTTGACCTAAATTTACGGCAAAGATATAAACAGTAGGATCATAATTTTCAAACCATCACCTTTTTATTTTTGTCCTCTTTCCCCACACCTATTTTCATATCTTTAAAATCCTCATAGCATATATTATTATAATAAAAACTATCGATAATACGTGTGAAGATTGCCAAAAATAGCAAAATTCCAATCAAAAATTAGGTTGGAGAAAATGTAACCCTCAAAGTTCAAAATCGGTGTACGTTAAAAAAAATGCATTTTCTCGGCTTCCCATGGAGAAATTTCCTTCATTCTTTTTTTGTTCCCATGTAACTCGAGTAGAGCAATCGAACTAACGCATTATTAAATGTCAAACTTGCTTTTGTTTTGTTATAATAAATTAATTTATTTATTATAACACAATATTTTAATTTGTTTAAATACAAATTGTTTGAATAATTATACAGCTTTCAAATGAAAATATTTATGTTTTTAACTTTAAAAGGTACACTTGTAGTAAGTTTGTCTAAAAAAAGCCTACAACTGGAAAAAATATGTAATTTTCTGTTCTTATAAATAAATTAATCTATTATAACAAAACAAAAGCAAGTTTGACATTTAATAATGCGTTAGTTCGATGGCTCTACTCGAGTTATTAGGGAACAAAAAAAGAATGAAGGAAATTGCTCCATGGGAAGCCGAGAAAATGCATTTTGTTAACGTATACCGATTTTGAACTTTGAGGGTTACATTTTCTCCAACCTAATTTTTGATTGGAATTTTGCTATTTTTGGCAATTTTCACACGTATTATCGATAGTTTTTATTATAATAATATATGTTATTTGGATATTAAAGATATGAAAATTGGTGTGGAGAAAGAGAACAAAAATAAAAAGGTGATGGTTGGAAATTTATGATCCTATTTTTTATATCTTTGCCGTAAATTCCGGTCAACTTTGACCGGTTGTATCTCAGGAACCACTCATCATAATTCAGCGTTTTTTCTTTTAGAACAAGAGTTCTGCCGCTGTCTATCGAATACCGTTTTCACAATTTAATTTAATTTAATATTTCCCGAGATATTCTATTTGTTTATAAGCCAAAAAATTGTTTATAATTTTAAAATATTCCCGAGGCCGCTTAAATAGTCCAATTTCAATTCTGTACATTAGAAAGGAATAGTGTCTTTTTATTAAAAAAAAACATAGTTATTCTTATGCATCATAATTATTGTCGTTATTATAGCGACCGTAAATTTTTAAATAACATTTTAATTGTTGCTAAACTGTTCATTCAATTTCCATAGACTTCTGAAATTATAATATATACGGAAAGGGCTTTAACGTTACCAAGTTATTTAATTATTTATTAACAACTACTTATCTAAAAAAAAACAATAAATGCTGTATAAAAGGTATATTTAATTTTTTTTTTAACTAGTTTTCGACTGGATTACCAGTCATCATCAGTGATTACCTAAAATGAATATAACCTGATAAAAAGGGCAAAGATGTTGAAATTTTGACTAGGGTTAAAAAAATATTAGGTTATACTCACGTGCAATGTACATGTTAGCCACCAAAATGCTATTTTACAAAAATATGTGGGACAAAGCCCATTTCAAGTAGTCCGTTAAGGAAACATAAGTATAAAAAGCTACCTTAAGCCTTGATGTTTAAAATATAATTTAATTTGCCCTAGGTAACATCTGAAATTTGGGTGTGACTTGTTCACATGTTGGAAGTTTGACGGCAAGTGAAATTGAAATGGTTAGGAACCTCGGAACGATGACAAGACAAACGACAGTTCCACAGGTAGTTTTTAACATAACCTGTCATATTTAAGAGTAAGGTATAAATATTATTGAAATTAGAAATGATGTAACAACACACCCAATGTGGAAATTATCATGTAAAATTCATTAAACTAGTTGTTGTAGTAAAATGGATTCTCGTATACTGTAAGTGGAACTAGTTAGGCAAACCACATTACACAAAAGGTTAGTATTCGACAACTAATACCGTAATGAAATCTTATTGTCAAGAGATCGAAGATTTATAAAGGCAAATTTTGTGGTGATTTAGAGTTATCGAATTTATTTAACTTATTAGTAGCTGTTAAGATTTGTGTAAGTGTGTAAAAAAATCACATTTGGGGTGTCTGAGGTGTAACATGTCTTAAATAATCTAGGGTATGTGTCATTATGAAAGCACAAACTCAGACTGAGACGACTATTTCTTAAAGGCAGTGCAGGCTACCCGGATCTCTAAGGGTCCAAAAACCAAAACCGTAATATGATGATGATAGTAAGGACTAGGTGGGGGGTGGGTATGAGATGTCTGTGAGGGAATTAGTGAAAGGAACATGAAAGAGACCCAGAAAGAAAATTAAACTGTTGATTTGGTTTTGCTAGAGATGAGTATTATATGCTGATGGTGACAAATGGAGTAGGTATGGTGATAATAGTCATATTATGTAGAAATATAGTGGTGGGTTGTATGTAGATGAAAATTTGTCCAAAAAGGATATTTGCAGATGATATCAGTAATTTCTATGTATGTTGTGAATAGATAAAATTGGTGAGATGGCTGAAAATGACAGAAGTATAATTATGACTAGTAACAGATGGAATATTAAAAGTGTGACTGAGAATGAAGTAGTTGAAGTGAGGTGAAAAGAAATATTGTAAATGTATTAAGAAAAAAGTTGTCGATGGAGTGGTTGGAAGTCCCGATTGAACGAAACATGACGGTTGACACAATTCGGACTTTTTTGTTTTTCTTTGACTATTTCTAGGTCTTCGTACAGGTCTAATTTTAAGAAATCTTTCTGTGGGATGTTGTGAAGTAGAGCAACATCATCTGGGATATTCAACTTATGGTTCTTTTGTTTAAGATGCTGTGAAAAGGTAGAGGTGTTCTCTCTTTTAGTGTGTTCAAGAGAGCGAGAAGCCAGTGATCTACAAGTTCTTCCTATGTAAGTAGCATCACAGTCAGAACATTGTAGTCTATAAACACCACTACGGTTCATGTAATTGATGCTATCTTTAGAATTAGATAGAGATTGTCCTAAGTTGTTGGATACTTTAAAGGAAATTTGGATGTTGTCTACTGATCTTTTGATAATGTTCGAAATATCCCCAGATTTAAATATACCTTTGATACAGCATTTATTGTTTTTGTATCACATGGTATACAGCCAACTACAGGAAAACTTTTTTCCTTGTGGATTTTTACTTATCTAAAAGTTTAGTTGAAAATTAAAGATTTTGTTGGAAAAACCCGCTTTTTCCGGGGAAAGTTTTCGTTGAAGTAAATCGGACAAAACCCGTCTCTATGCAGAATTTAATTTCGGTTAATTTTTATTTGGATGTTTTTGGTCTACAGTTAAAATCTTTGGAGTTATAGAACACAAATTGAAAAAACACGATTTTCGGGCGCCATTTTGTTTTTAAAAAAAGTAGCACACTATCTGCGGACTTTGCATATCTATATTATTAATACATACAATAATAAGATTCGATTCCAGCAATAAAATTGCTGGTAAATAACTTTTCCTTGTATTTTGCTAATTAGCCCTGAGTATATAGCCTCTGTTGGTATGGACAGTTATATCATTTTCACCGGTTATAGATGCATTGTGGACAAACTCACTTATTTCCAATCGACAAAAAACCTAAACTACATTGAGATAGAAATTAAGAGTCTTTATTTTGATATTACTTCCTCTGGCAGTTCAATTATTATTTGTTAAGTTAAAGGACCTGTTAAAGGAAATATTTGGAAATGAAGAAGTCGACAAATTAGCTAAATCTGTAGCTTTAACCAAACATAACATAAACAGCATACTTCTACCAGTAACCGATATAGAAAATATCTGTAAAAACCATTGCAAACAAAGTTGGCAACGTTTATACAACCAAAGTACAACGGGAAAAATTTTTAGAAATTGCCAACCACTAATTCCCAATGAGGGATGGTTTAAACGTGAGTCAAATAGGTTATTTTTAAACACTATAAATCAAGTACTAACCCCAGTATACAAACACAGCATAGGTATCAATGATAACCCATATTGCGCCTGTGGTAAAATTGGAGATTTACAGCACTTCATATTGAAGTTGTAACGGTCCACCCGTTATAATATCATTTTTAGCGCTTTAATAATTTTTTAATAATTATTTTCTCGTGATCTCTTAATTAAATTCCCTAATTTTCGCGTAATTTACCATTTCTGACTATTTTATTTATATTTAAAATTTCTTGCGACGATGCCACACCTAATTATGTGTGGCATCACTGGTTGACTTGTATGACGCCATACCACAACACGCTTAAAACTTCTGTGAGTTTCGTGAGTTGGTAGCGAGAAATATTCTTGCATGTTCTGAAAATTTGACAAGGCGATCGTCCTTTACTTGGCTGTTAAGTGTGCTGGAAGTCGGTTCAGTCGACGAACTTTGGCTCCATAATGGCGGAAGGTCTCATTTTTTTTAAGTCATTCATTGGGAAATACAGTTAAATGGGAAGTGTAAATGGTATCCCAGGGGTTTGCAGAATCCATCTAGGGTGTTCGTGAGGAAAAACAGTAGCCAATAAAAGAGATTCCGCCATTTGGGAAGAATATTAAACCCTACTATGTAGACCCTTCGACCACCTGGAAGGAGCCGATTCCAGCCACAGCCACAGCCAAGTCAATCTGGGAGTAAGTCATTTTGGGGAATAAGTTTTGGGGGCACTCCAGCTCCTTTTCGTCTTCGCACCTGGGTCTACAGGAGGTCTAATTTGGCGCCATCCTGGTGCTCATTTTGGAGATACAATAGCAGACTTTTTAGGAATCATTGGTTTTCGTTTGGGAACAATTAGTGTGGTGACTTTAAGTAACTATGGGTTTTATATTTCAGACATTTATTTGATACATTATGTTTATTAATCACTTTTTTCAGATTTAGCGTACCTTTGTTTTTATATGACATTTTGTATATTATTGTATTTGGTTCCCAAACTTTGTATCTACGGTAACTTCTTGTGCACAGGAATATGCCTAGAAAATTAGGTTTTATACTTTATTATTGGTTTGATATTTATTTTGTAATATTACTTGCTTGTTCCCCAAATATTTTCTTATTTATTCGCTTTATTTCATTTGTTCGGTTAATTCGTCGTTACTTTATTTTATTGCATTTGCTCGGGTAATTTAGGTCATAGTTTCGGTATTTATCTCAACTTCATTTCTATTTCTTTTATTCATTTGTATATTTAACTTTGCTTTATTCATTATTGTATTTTCTCTTAGTGAGGCTTGGGCCTATTTATTTGTATTATTTTCATCTTCGTCGGTTTCAATTTAGTGGTACGTAGCAAGCGTACTATAACCATTTGGTAGAAGACTCATGTGAGTTGTACCCTATATGTAAGTGAGAGGTACTTATGTAATTTTGTAACAGATAACATTATTGTAGTTATCTCAAATAATATAACTTTGTATAACTTACGTCATTTTAGAGTCACATGATATGCACTTTGTGTAACTCAGAGATTGTCAAAGATCTAGTAGTTATTTTTAATAAATATTTATTTATTTTGTATATCAGTTATTTCTTATTATTCCTTTATATTTACATTTACTCATATATTTAATATATTTAATATTTGACAGCAGTGTAAGAAACCTGGGAGAATGATCGAAGATCATTTTCATGGCGCCCATGATTTGTTAGTTTTATTTATTTTGTTCGTCTTTAGCAACTACTCATCTTCATTCATTTTCAGTACATTATTCTTATTTTATTATTTCACCTTTTAGTCATCATTACTATCTACTTAAAGCTAGTGTTCTTCGACAGGCATGCAAACGAGCCGTATCCATCCTTGAGTGTCAAGTTGTTCTCTTGCATCTCTTGCTAGCCAACTCTATTCCGTTTGCCTCTGTCTCTTCATACTATTACTGCTATCCCTATTTTAATATCCCCTTCCACTTTCCTCCACTAATACTACTGGAAAGTAGCATTTTTCCTACTGCGGCTTCTCCGCGTAGAAGCCTCTTCATTTTTATTTTCATAATAGCCCCAACTAACTAGTTACCTTAGTTTTTCCTTACTTCTGTTGGAGTATATCTTTCTTTTTACTTTCACTCTAACAGAAGTTTTCTTTTTCGATTTTGTTACAAAGTGTGGACACTACAGACAAACTATTAAAATAATGAATGAAAAGTTAACTGATCTAAATTGTCCTTTACCTGTCAATTTAAATGAAATTATTTTTCCGAAACATAGGCAGATGTTAAAATGTCTTTACGAATGTGCATCGTCCCGTAAATTTAGATTTTAAATAGGCTTAGTTAATAAAATTAAAAATCGTAAACATATCACACAAAATTGAAAAAATGTATCCACGAATATATTATAACATCCTTTAAATTTACATTATAAGTAGGCTTGGATAATTAAATTAAAAATTGTTATTGAAATACCGAACAAAAACAAATAGTCTGGCTAACTGGTTAAGCCAAAACCATAATAAAAAAACTGTTTCTAAAAAATCAGCTTTTAAAAGAAAGTAAAACTATCCTTCGTCAGGTTCATTCCCATCAATAATAAGTAGGTACATAAAAAAATCAATATTAGGTACGTGGAAAAATAAATGGAGTGTTTCAAAATCAAAATTAAAACAAGTGAAACCCTGCATAGAGAAATGTAATGTTTTACCCACTTTAAGGAGCCACTAATAAAAATATCGCTCTCATACCCCGTCATACTAGGTTAATGCATGATTATTTAATTAAAAAGTGCGAATTGTCGCGGTGTGATAAAAGACGACACTAATAACAAAACACATACTATATAACGTGAGAACTCGCAGACAATAGATAACCTACCTGCTACAAAGTAGTCGTCGTTCTTCGGTTGTCCCGGGTCTTCAACCTTTACGGCCTTTGGCTTCACTCAAGTGGAGACGGTCGTGGATCAAACTTAGTATTCCCGGAATTCCACAACTATATATTTGATCTTATACAGCGCCAGCTGGATTGCTCCAGAGGCCAATTACAATTCAATTCCATAACCTAGCAAGAGAACGAATAACAAGACCAACCTCGAACTCACAACATTTATTGTTTGTCACACAAAAAGAAATTGACAGGTGTTTATTCCGACAGACATTAATACGTGAAACCCACTAATATTCCTTCAGTTACAATATTTAGGCCATTTGGCTCTAGGTTTCCTTATAAACTAGTAAAATCCGCTAATATCCCCCCCCCCCCAGTTACAATATTTAGACCATTGGCTCTAGTGAAATCCGTCTCTCTCCCCAAAAATTGTCAATTCACTATCTCTCTCCCTGAATACTAAAATATGTTAGGTAAGAAGTTAACTGTTATTGTAAAAAACTAATAATGAATCAACCCAGGGTCGTTAGCATTGGTACCAAGGCGAGCGACGCGAAAGAAACGAATATTTATGCATTAATTCCTATACCTTTACACTGTCATGACTATGACTATGAGTAGTTGGAAAAAATATATAATTAAAACCACAAATGATACTCGTCGTACCGCTGAAGTTACTCCATCACTAGGCCTTCTTCGCCGCCTTCCATTAGAAACAAGAAAATAGACCAGCGTCCAGTACGCAAACTTCTACCATCTGGTATAAAAGAAGCTGCCAAATGCTGGTATACAATTCTTGACCGGTACAAGCACTTTCGCCCGGTACAAGCACCCTTAAACAATAATAAAATCCCATTACTCTGTGTCATCAAACTGTACATACTTTATACATATTTAGTAGTACATCAATTTATACTACCAAATTAGTTCCCATTTTTTTAAAGTGAAATGCAAATCAATATCTTCTGCCCAAGAAAAATTAATTCACAAGTGACTATATGCCATATTTAAACAAATGCAAAAATACATGTGCTAATTTTTTTAAATGTTTACTGAATTTAATAAGTCCAAAAAATGACATCTGGTAATGTAATAAAAAAACTACTACAGTTAGTGTAGGACAGATTGTACGTCGAATAAGCTAACAAATATGTAATGTCCCCCCGTAAAACTGCACAATAAAAAAACTATTTAAATATCATTACTTTCCATCTACATAGAAGCCCCAAAAATTAACCCCCTAATATATTTTAATAATTACTTTGTTCACCAAGGGCCTCCCTATAATACTTCTATCTCCATGGAAAAATAGAAAAGACACTTCAGCTTCCCCAAAATGACCCCAGTTTATCCACTTATACGTGCTGCCCCATAAGAAAATATGCATCATCCAAATTCCCCATTTCTTCAGAACCTTTTAAAGATAATGTAACCAAATATGGCATTCTAAACAATTACCTGAAGACTAGACAAAATCTACAATAACAACAATTCATAAAAAAGGCAGCTTCCATAAATGCGACAATTATAGAACTATTTCTCTTATATCACATGCCAGTAAAGTAATGCTACATATAATCACGATGTTATATCTTCATATATGCCACGATGTTATATCTTCATAATGCCACGATACGTATAATCTCCTACGATGTTATATCTTCTCAATACTGTATTACGGAGTTGAATCCTGGACACTCACTGAAGCAATGGCGAACAAAAATTGAAGCCTTCGAGATGTGGCTATACAGGCAAATCCTAAGGATATCATGGACGGACAAGATAACCAACGAGACCGTATTACGAAGAGTGGGCACAGAAAGAGAGGTGATGTATACCATTAAAAGGGGAAATTTAGAATATCTTCGGACACATAATGAGAAACGGCACTAAATACAGATTACTGAAGGTAATCCTTCAAGGTAAAGTATTCGGAAAGCGAGGAATTGGGAGAAGAAGAATATCATGGTTAAAAAACCCTCCACAACAACAACTAATCTATTTAAAGCATCCGTTAATTAAATAATTATAGCCCGAATGATCGCCAATATTCGAAACGAATAGGCACTAAGAGAAGAAGAACACATAATCAATGAGAGACTAAAAACATTCCTTCAAAGAGAAATTCCACAAGAGCAAACTGGATTTACCAAAGGTAGAGGTACTCGAGAACACCTGTTGAATATAAGACAAATAATCGAAAAATCTACGGAATTCAATATCCCACTGTACATATGCTTTATAGATTATCGTAAGGCGTTCGACAGGGTCAAGTGAAGACACTTATGGCGAATACTAAAAGAAGTAGGCGTACCTCAACACCTTATTTCGCTTATAACTGAACTATACGAACACACTACTGGATCAGTTAAAGTTCTTGACACACTTTCAAACGAATTTCATCCAGAACGGGGTGTCAAACAGGGATCTATACTGTCTCCACAGTTATTCAATATATATGGAGAGCATATTATGAGAAGAGCACTTGAAGGATGGGAAAAAGGCATCTCAATAAATGGTCATAAAATAAACAAACTACGTTTCGCAAATGACATAGACCTTCTTGCAAATAGTCAAGAAGAGCTGATTGATCTTATACGACTGGTTGAAAATGAAAGTAAAATATTTGGCCTGCAATTAAACATATCAAAGACAAAGATCATGATAGTGGATAGACTACATAACAATCATCCACACATAACCGCAAGCATTTGAAGTTGTAAGCTCATACTTATGTCTGGGATCATTAATTAATCACAAACACAGGGTCACTACAAGAAGAAATAAAGCGTAGATATGATCTAGCAAAAGTCGCCACAGCAAAAATGACCACAATATGGAAGGACTGTCAAATTTCAAGAGCGGTAAAGATGAGGTTGATCAACTGCTTAATATTCCCAATACTGACCTACGGATGTGAATCTTGGACCCTGAGAAATTCGGAAAGAAGAAAGATAGACGCCACTGAAATGTTCTGTTGGAGACCAATGGTACGAATTCCTTGGACAGACCATAGAACAAATAATTCAATTTTAAGAGAGCTTAAAGTTAGCCAAATTTCTATGGAATTCGAGGTATTTCTTTAAATTGGTTCCAATCCTACTTGAATAATAGGAAACACCTAGTTAGAGCAAATGATACTGACTCTAGTCTCAAAAACATTGTATGTGGAGTACCACAAGGTTCAGTATTGGGTCCTCTTCTGTTCCTTATCTTTATAAATGACACCACTAATTTAAAAATCGATGGGAAAATTTTTCTTTTTGCTGATGATACCAGTATCACTTGGAGCAACTCAACTATTGCATCTCTTCATGAAACTATAACTTCGGATCTACTGACGATAAAGACCTGGTCTGACTCTAGTTTACTCTCTTTTAACGTAAATAAAACAGTAGCATTATCCTATAAAGGAGCTCTTCAACCTTTGCCTCTTAATAACAGCCAGACTACTACTATCATTGTTTGATTTGCGTGTATAGATAAAATGCTATGTGGAAATGCGATCAATGATTGTCCCCGTTTAGGATTTTGTCCTCTTCAGGGTTTGTAGTGAATGTGTAGTGTTGGCAGCAAAAGAAAACCGTCCGAAAAGCGCACTGGGGCAAGCGCCGTGTCCTGGTGTTTTTGGACCTGGGTTATGCCGGACGGTGGTGTCCAGAAGGCTAAGAAGTCAACAGAGAAGGAAGTTTGATGGATTGTTGTTGGTTCCATAGACATTTACGTGTACTGTCCGTGCTTTGCTCTCGACCAGTCTCCCTAGAAACCATTGTACAACGACAGGCGAACCTGCGTCCCTCGTCGGCGGTCAGGAGGTGGCTTTGAGCGCAGCGTGGACAGTGTGCGTTCGAGAGGAGAAAATAGTTGCGGCTATTTTCTTGGGACGAACAGGTATAATTGTGCAATGAAGTTGGGAAACCGCAAAAAACCAACTTCTCCCTGTTCGGGGTAGGGAAGAGGAAATGTTAGAGGTGGGTACGGTAGGCTAACGGGGTAGCCTCAAGGATGTTTTCGTACTCCACCGGGAGTTCGTCAATGCATGTTTGCATTAGAGCGGACGGTACATGAATCTTTTTGTGTTTGCGCTTTCGGTGGAGTACGTGGCCGGAAGATGAACAGAAACATTTGAGAGATTCTTGTGTGTCGGAAGGGGGGCCGTTGATTACTTTGATTGTGAAGTTCCTGTTCAGAGAGTTTATTCTCTCGGTGATTTTGGGGGTGTTCGAGATGTTATGGATTTCGTTTGAGGGATATCGCCAGTGCTCATAGTTGCATCTACGCAAGATTCTACGTTCTGTTCTCAACAACCTCTCTTGTTTTTGTCTTGAACAAAGAGAGTAGATACATGATTTGTACTCCATGACGGGTCGAATAAAGGTCTTGTAAGTGTGAATGAGAGTCTTCTTGTGTGTCTTGCCAATTTTTCCCGAGAGAGCGTTGAGAAGTCTGGCCCTGTTCCTTACCCTATCTAAAGTTGCCTTTAGATCTGCTTCCCAGTTGAGAGTGCTGGTGAACAGTACTCCCAAATAGTTCGCAGTCGGGCTAACAACAAGCCTTTCTCCCAACAGTCTCAGTGGATATTGGTCGTCTTCATTGACTATGATTCTATTTGACACAGAAGGGGCGCGAAACACAATTGTTGTTGTTTTGTTCGCGTTCAGCGTGACTCTCCACTTACAACACCATTCGCCGACGCCGTCCAACAGAGCCTGGGCTCTTCTGAAGAGGAGTCTTGGGTTGTATCGAGAGGTTGTTGAGAGCAGAGTCGTGTCGTCTGCATAGAGAAACAGCCGAGTACCTGGGATATTTTGGTTAGTGATGTCGCTGTTGTAGATGATGTACAACAGCGGTGCTAGGACTGAACCCTGGGGAACTCCAGCTTGTGGAGTGAAGGGGGTGGACTTTTGATCGCCTATTTTAACTCTGACAGTACGGTTGTGGAGGTAGGAGTGTACAATTTTGGTAAATTGCAATGGTAGCCCGATGTCCAGAAGTTTCCGAACAAGCCCGTCGTGCCAGACCTGGTCGAAAGCCTTCTGCACATCCAGAAATGTGGCTATGGCGAATGAACCATCGTTGATGGTTTGAGTAACTTTGGTAGTGAAATCTATTAATGCATGTTTAGTAGATCTACCTGACTGGAATCCGTATTGGAATTTTGGTATGATATTGTGGTTTTCGAGAAAGTCATTGAGCCTCTCTTTTAGGATTAGCTCAAGAACTTTACCCAGAGTGTTGATTAATGAAATTGGTCTATAGGATTCCACGTCGGTTGGGGGTTTGCCTTTTTTCAAAAGCATGATGGTGTTGGCCACCTTCCAAGGAGTAGGAAAGTGGCTGTTTTTGAGACATGCATTGAATATTTTAGTTAGAAGTGGAATGATACTCTCTGGAAGTTTTTTGAGGCACCTTCGGTTGATGCCATCAGGTCCGGGAGCGGTGTTTTTGCCGATTTGGCAAAAGCTCTCCGTTTCCCTGTTTGTGAGGGGGTCCATGATAGGATCATAGACTGGAATGTAGTGGTTGAGAGTAACATTTACAATGTATTCTGTGTTGAATTTAAATATGCGATCAAAGTTCGGGTTATCTGGAGTTTGAAAATTGTTTTGAAGCGAATTTCTGAATGCTTCGGCTTTCCCTTCTGGGGAATTGACTATGTGATTGTTGACCAACAGATGGGATGGTTGAGATAGTTTTTGTTTTGTTAGGACTTTGAATTTTTGCCAGAATTTACCTCCGTCTCTGTAGTCCAGTTTTGAGGTAGTATCTTTCCACCGGCGAGCCGTTAGGACAGATATCTCCCTCTATATCCTGGCACAGATCCGGTTGCACTCTGTTTTGATTAGTGGGTTTCTGTTGGCCTTGTATTGACGTAGAAGACGTCGTTTTTGTTGGATTTTGGCAATGATGTATTGTGGAAGTGCCGGTGATGTATAGGTTATTTGTTTGAGTGGAATTGCGTGCGTGATCGCCTCAGTGATGAGGTTCTCGATTTCGGTTGCACTGGTGTCGATACTATCGTTAGTGTCGAGTTCGCCTAACATAGGGAGATTTTGTGTGATGAAGTTTTGGAATTCAGTCCAGTTAGCGTGACGATAGTCTCTTATAGATCTTGGAGGGTTTGGTTGTTTTGGAATTAGTATGTCGGTGTCGACAAGAAGAGGTAAGTGGTCTGACGTTATTGAATCGCCTATGTGGCATCTATCCCCGAACCGATCCAGAATGTTACTAGTAACTAGGATGTGGTCGACAATAGAGGCCCCATTGGCGTTCAAAAACGTGAATTCAGTGTTGGTGATTCTTGAAATGGGAAGGTCTAGTAGATAATCCGTGAGGCGGATGCCTTCTGGGTTTAAAGGGTGATCACCAAACTGAGTGTGTCTACAATTTAGGTCACCCATCAGCACGGCCTTGCCAAGCGTTGAAAAATACTCAAGCAAGTGCCTGCTGAGTGGCTGACCCGGGTGTTTGTAGTAAGAGACTATCGTGAGGGTTTCGTTATTGGGGATATGCACGTCAATTGCCACGAAGTCCACATCAGGTGGACGAAAATTTTGTGGGAATGTGTGTGTGGTGTGCGGTATTCCGTGTTTCACGAGAATACCATTCCCACGTGAAACCTGACAGCGGCTTCGATGGATGATCGAATATCCTGCGAAGTGTGGATCGCTTTTCGACAGAGTATCTGTGAGTGCGAGGATCTGGATGTTGTGCTTCGACAGGATATTCTTGATGAGGGGTCTCTTTTTGGAGAGACCCTGACAGTTGACTGTGCCTAGGGTGAAATCCATAAAGGGAGGGTTTTAGTGGTTGGAGCGGAATGTCACCGTGACATTGCTCCCGTACCCGTGGACCACTGTCGAGTGGTCGTAGACTTGGCTAATTAGATTAGCCGTGATTGCAGCGATATGTTCGCGAAGTCCGGGCAACAGGTTCAGTAGCAGAGCAGTCTGAATTGACAGGATGTTTTTCGTTTCCGTTGGGAGTTCGAATGGAGGGAATGATCTTTCGATCGTTAGTGGCTGTATTTCGTGTTGGGCGGAGGGGATAGTGTGTCTTTGTGGACACTTGTTGGAGTATGCGGGGTGGTCGCCGCCGCAATTCGGGCATTTGGGTTCCTGCTGTTTGGTGCAGGCGCTGGATTTGTGGTTGCCGCCGCAGTGGGGGCAGACGAATGCTTTTTGAGGGCATTCGTCGATAGAGTGTCCGTTAATGCAGCATTTGCTGCAGTATTTTGGGGTGGGGATTGTAGGGTCGGAGCCATGTGGAAGTTCGGCATTGTAGATTTCGCCGTCGAGTGTTATGCCTCGGCTCAAAGCAAATGTGAATTTCTCCAAGGATTTGGTCACCACCTTGATCACCTTAGAGTATTTGCCTGTTTTGTAGGCTTTGACTCTCCACAGTCTTTCGACTGGTAATTGTTGTTCGGTGAGCAAGTCGGTGACCTCCTGCTCAGAATAATCCACATCGATACCAGTAATGCAGAGGAGGTATGTGGGCTCTTTAGTGGAAGTATTTGCATTTCTGCTACGGCTGTGAACCGTAACCATGGTTTGGCCAGTTGCTGTGTGGATAGCTTTTTCTATCTCCCCTGTATTTATCGGATTGAAAAGTCGAAGGTGTGCAATGCCATGAGAGAGTACTTTACAAGAATGGATTTTGTTGGCTAAGAGAGTGGTGGCATTTATTGGCCGAAAGAAGGTGCGTTTGTTACACAGATCTTTTGGGAGATCTTTGATAAGATATTCGGACAGAGTAGGATCGTTTATGGCGTTTATGACATTTTGGTTTCTGGCTTGAGTTTTGGGGCGTGGATTGGCTGCGGCATTGGCATAAGACATTTGTCTTAGTTGTCTTCTTTGGAAGACGAAATCGTTGGGTTCAGGATTGTTGGAAGCGCTGATGGATGCTTGTTGTTGAGAGGGTTGCTGTTGCGTGGGTTGTTGTTGAGATTGTTGGGGTGCTTGTTTAGACGGTTGGGTGGGAATTTTTGGTATAGCACCCTGCCTATTCCGAGTGCTCTGACGCTGAGGACCAGCCTGTGCTGGTGTTAAAGGCGGAAAATCGTGTGCAGATCGCTGCAGAAGGGGGTTGGAGGCGTCGTCCCGCTCGACGCGGAGGTAGGCCTCGCGATACTTATCGCGGACGATTTGCATCTCCGCGCTAAGCGTCTCGAGGTCCAGCTCCGCCGTGACACGGTTGTAGCCTCTGGGTGGTGGTACAGTGCCTTCCTGTTGCAAGGAAGCGAACTGGTTGGCTGTAGTGGTGGCTGTATTGGTGGTATTGGTGGCAACGTTTGTCGAGGTCGTCGTCCGAGGACGAAGCGACCGGGTGGAACTGACGGACCTTACTGATGAAGGCATGACAATTGGGAGGATGCAAGTCTAGCGATCGGAGGGCACCTCAGCCTCAAGGTGTTCTGGGGGGTAAACCCCAGGGATAAAGGTGGCTTGTCCACCCCTCCGTGCTTTTCCGGCGTTAGACAGTGACTATATCTACCTGATGGGTGCAGTTTACCCTGCTGCTGGTGGGTCCCTCGTTGTAAGCCTTTTTCGCGGTTAGTTTGGCCCCCTTACTCGCACTTGTTCTTGGAGCCTTATGTGAACACTAGGTAGAGTTCGGGGCGAGCGAACTCGCTCGAGCCCAGGGCCAGAGTATTCCTCTGAAACCCCGCAATCCGTCTACCTTTTTGGTTTACACGGCCAAGCGTCGTTGGTTTTTCACACTGAGTCCAAACTAATCGCTTAGGGCTAACCGTGCGCCGCTTCTTCAGCACTTGGTGCTCTCAGGCTTCTCGCTGTTCGTCGGTAAGAGTGGGGTGTGCTAGCAGTGACCTTACTCTTCGACGACCGGATCGAGAATGACAGCCAGACCAGTACCGCTGACTCTGTAAAATTTCTTGGTATTTTTTTAGATAGCAACCTCAAATGGTCCCTTCATATCGATTCGTTAAGTAAGAAACTTGCCTCGGCTTGCTATGCAATAAGATCTGTCTCAAGGGAACTCAATTTGGCATTTTCTAAAATAACATATTTTTCGTTGTTCGAGTCTCATCTTCGATGTGGTCTTCCTTTTTGGGGTTCTATTACAGCTGCTCAATTTGATGTTATTTTTAAATTGCAAAGAAGAGCAATAAGATATCTGTTTGGCCTTAGAGGATCTACACATTGCAGAAGTTACTTCAGAGATCACGGAATTTTAACACTTCCATCTTTATATATTCTATAAACGGTTTGTTTAATTCGTAAACACCTTCGTGTCTTTCCATCAAGGCCCAATCATTTTTACTCCACCAGAAATTCAATCTTTGACATTTATTTACCGATTCCATTTACTGAGTTCGTAAATAAAACTATATTATATTCCGCAAAAAAACTGTACAACCATCTCCCGTTACAACTTAAATCTGCAACATCTTTCCCAAAGTTTCGTAAAATGACAAAAGCCTATCTATCTAAAAGACCATACTATTCAATAGAAGAATTTTTTAATAAATAACTAAGAAAATTGGGTTTCATACGGAGTAGCATAAACATTTCAGTTCCTTATGTATTTTATTTGATTTGTTGTATGTTCAATTTGCAGTTTATAAAAATTTTGCAATAACTTGATTTTGTCTTGGATTTTATATCTTATATTACACTGTACATATATTGACGATTTATCTAATTTTAGTAAATTGTAGTTGTTATTTGTTATTGATATTATGTTTTCTTTTGACTGTATGTAAGCTTTGTCCATAAAATTGTAAAAATTTTCAGTGACAATAAAGCATATTTCTATTCTATTATATTTTAACGACTCTCCAGTAAAGTCAATCTCCAACAATTAAAATATTTTGGACATGCTATGAGAGCAAACACAGAAAACATGGAAAGACTCATTATACAAGGAAAGGTGGAAGGCCGAAGATCACGAGGAAGATCCCCAACAAGATGAATCGATCAAATTACGGGAATATGCAAAAGACCCATGCATAATTTAAAAGAAATGACCAGAGACAGAGATCTGTGGAGACGGACAATACACGACATCACGTCGACCACTACACTCCCTCCGGGGGGTCGTCAGGATCGAAGAGAGAGATCATATATTATCCCCGTATAGGGATGTCAAAAACCCTAAAAAGCTTAACTTAGACAAGCCGTGACACCATCTTTTTGAACGATCCAATAAAAGATGGGTGAGAAGACGCTTCCGGCTTCTTCTCCAAAACGAGACTGTGTTCGAGAGACATACTTCCATTATCTATCATAAAACCACCCAATGACGTCATGCTGCTACCGTTATCCCATCGACGAAATATTTATGATCATTGTCAACACCAGTTTAGAAAAGAGAAGGACGAACTTCACGTCATACATAACCTCCGAATGTCAGACGTTTTCAAATGTAAACATTTTAATATTTTGTTGATTAATTGTAATCATTCTAATTGTTGTTTTTAAAAGTTTTTGACCGAAGAGGGCCGATAGGACAACGAGCAAGAAGAAGACCGAGACTTGGGTACCCAGACAACATAGAAACTGATTTAAAATCTATTGGAATTGGAGCATGGAGAGGAGTTTCCAGGGACAGGGGCGAATGGTGGATTGTTCTGAAGAAGGCTTTGGCTCATAAAGAGCTGTAACGCCACTGACGATGATGACTGATTCTAATTGTTGTAATCATTGTAATAATTGTCCCACGTGTAATTATCGTAATTGTAGTGTACACCAGTCACCCGATAAACAGGAAACAGTTACACGATAAACAGGAACCTACCAATTATTCGGAAATCAGTAGAATCTATTCTGCTGACTAAATCCATCCGAGGCTTTTAATAGTGTCGTTCAGCTGGAATACATCCCACTATCAAACTACCCCCCACACAGGACCCTAAATCTATAGACTTCATTCCAGAAGAACAACAACTCAAAAGAAACAACAAATATTCACACATTACTACGTAAGTAAGCATGATCCTCCTTCTAAACCGGTAGACCATAAGTCCCTATCAACAAATGTCAAAATATCAACATGAATTAAACTTTAAAACTTCTTCTTCTTGTAGTTTCATGGCCTCCACCTCTTAGGTACTTGGCCAGTCCTCGTATTTAGACTAACTGGAAGGGAATCCTCTTTTCAAAGGGTCTGGATTTTTCCATATTCCCTTCTTTAAATTCATTGTGATATGATTTTCAAATAACTATTTTTATTTTATATTTTAATTTGAAATATTGTTAAAAATTGATTGATCTTTCTTAAGGTTTGGTCATTAATATTATGTAAGAGATTTTGTATTGAAATAGGGGTTGGACTTCCTATATTAACTAGTTCCTGATACAGGTCAAATTGATTTGTTTTGTTAATTGGGCATTCAAGTAACATATGAGTTATACTTCCTATCTGTCCACATTCACAAAAAGGAGTATCACTACAATTAATTTTAAACAAATGGTCTGGTGTGTGACAATGGCCCGTTCGCATTCTAATAATAGATGTTAAGTGCCTTCGATCCACAAATGTGAATTTGTGGAACCAAGGGTTTATAGAAAAATCACTTTGGCATTGTTGATACCATTTCCCTTTAGTTTTAAACTGCTTTGTCCATTCAACTTTAAACTCGTTTACAATTTTTTGTTTAATAAAAGGCAAAAAGTCAAATTTATCTATTTTAATGTCTGCAGGAACATTTAAAGTCTTGCCTATATTTGCCAATTTATCAGCCTCTGTATTCCCCTTTACTCCAGTATGGCCTGGAATCCAAGCTAAGATTATATTAAATCCTGCTTCCATTGACTCAATAATAAGTCTTTTAGTTAGGTTTACAATATGGTTGTTTGTCCCCCAGGTGGTGTTATGTAATTTTTGGATAGCACTTTTAGCATCTGAAAAAATTATTGCTTCTTTAATATTTTTTTCAATACAAACAGATACTGCCTTGTTAATTGCAATAATTTCTGCAGTGCATATTTGAGTGTGCTCATGTAATCTGGATGCATAGTTATAATTGATTGAAGGTATGTGTACCCCAAAACCTACTGTCCTCGACTCGGGATCTAAAGAACCATCTGTAAATACCCATGTATAATTTCCATATGAAGCTGAAAATTCATTAAGAAATTCCTGATGAGTATAGATTTCCATTTTTTTGTGGGTTGAGAAAATTGTCTGAAATGTTCCCGTAAGATAATTCAGTTCGATCTGAAAGCAGGATTTAATATTCTCTTTATATAGATTAATGAGGTATTTGTCAAAATTATTTTTGATTTCAATCAAATATGGTGGCTCTTGTGATTTCCAAAATCCTATTTTATAGTTTACTTTGGTTCCCAACTCTGACAGGATTTCGTTCAGTGGATTTTTCAGATCAGCTAGGATTTTCAGATAGAACTTAGCGCACAGTATTTTCCTTCTTGCATCTAATGAAATTTCTCCACTTTCTGCTAGCAAAGCATTAGTGGGGGTAGATCTCATACAGCCCGTGATGATTCGTAAAGCTTTAAACTGAATTTTATCTAATATTAAGAGTGGGGACTTACTACAGGGTTTTAATATTGCACATGAATAATCCAAATGGGGTCTTACGATTCCTTTATAAATTAATGAGACTGTATGGGGGTTTGCTCCCCACCAGGTTCCACATATTGCCCTCATTATATTCAAACCTTTTTGAGCTTGTGTTTCGATACGTTTAATATTTTCAATCCAGTTAAGTCGATTATTGAATATTGTCCCTAAATATTTAATTGATTCTCTAATAGGAATTATCTCTCCCTCTATTTTTAACGGAATATTATTGGTGATGTTTTTCTTTTTGTTAAAGATTACTGCAGAGGATTTACCATGGGACAAGGGTAGTTTATTTTCTGTTAACCATTGAGTTATGTGAGTAAGACATATATTAGTTAATCTTATAAGATTATTTATATCTTCACCAACTGTTATGAGGGCTAGATCATCTGCATATTGAATTAGCCTGAAATTAGATGGAATAATGTCATGTAGCGCTTTGGTATATATGTTGAATAGTAGTGGGCTCAGGGGCGATCCCTGAGCCAGCCCTTTATCAGTGATGTTGGGTCCAATTATTTGGTATTCCCTATCTCGGATATAAATATTTCTGTTATTTAAGAATTCAAAAATTAGGTTATTATATGTATATGGTATTTTTAAATCCGCCATTTTTCTATATAAAAGGTAGATATCTATATTATCATAAGCAGCTTTTAGATCAAGGAAGACCGTTAAAACCGCTTTTCTCTCAGTAAAAGCATTAAGTACTATGTGGGAAAGCGCTACATGCGCATTACTACATCCACTTTCTTTGCGAAAGCCCAGCTGATAGCTGGGCAAAATACTATTATGCTCTACGAACCATTCTATTCTATTTTTAATTATGTTTTCTAGAATTTTACCTACACATGACGTTAAGGCGATTGGTCGGTAACTTTCTGGACTGTTTGGACATTTAGTAGGTTTTAGGAAAGGTAATATTAGTGTTTGTTTCCACTGCCATGGTATCTTACTTGTTTTTAATATATTATTGAAAATTTTTATCAAATGGGATTCTGCTATTGTGGGTATGTTTTTTAACATCGAATATGATACCTTATCCATACCAGTGGCCTTATCTTTTTTTGAGTATATTATATTAGTGTACTCAGTGTAGGTTATTTCCTCAACAGTTTCATTGCTAGGGCTCAGAAGTTTAAACCAGGGATCTACATTGCATGAAGTTAAATTATTTAGAATTTTTATCGAGGTTTCGTTATTGGGAAAAGTTACATGGCTATTAGAAAAATGAGTTTTAAATTTTTTAATTGTGCTCCAAATTTTTTTAACTGGAGTTTCCCTCGTAAGTGATCCACAAAATCGTCTAAAACTAGATTTTTTTTTAATTTGTAATTGTTTTTTAACAAAAGCTTTAATTCTATTACAGTTTATGTAATTTTCCACGGTTTGGTTATCTACATAGGTTTTGATTGCTTTTCGTCTATTGTTTATTAACTCATCGCAGTCGTTGTCCCACCATGGTGCCCCCTTAGTTTTATCTCTAACTGTTATGTAAGGGATATTATCTTCTGCACTAGAATTGACAATATTATGCCATTCATTATAATCCACGTCATGTCGATCAGACAGCTTAGTTTCTATAGTGCCCATGTATTTTGGCCAATTTGCTTTTTTGAAATTTCTTCTGGTACCTAATATGCTGCCTCCATTTGAGGATTGTGTTTGGATAATTTCACATATAGTTGGGAAATGGTCACTTTGTCCACTATCTGGGTGTACCCACCAATGACACTTAGATGCTAAATCTTGAGTTACTATGGTAAGATCAACTGCTGATGGATTCTGCCCTGGTTGTACCATTCTGGTGGAGGTACCATCATTCATTATAACTAATTGTTCTTCATCAACGAATTCCATTATTATTTTCCCATTATGGTTGTTACCAGCACATCCCCATACCTGATCATGTGCATTTAAATCTCCCATGATTATATAAGGTTTGTGAAAATCTTTTTTAATATTATTCCATGTCGATTGTTTTATTTGCTGACCTGAAGGGTTGTAGATATTAATTATATTTAGGTCAAATTTTGGTAAGTTTATACCTATCACCTGCATATTTGATGTTCTGTCAGAGTTGCTCACTCGTATACTAGTGTGTTCAAAACTATCTTTAATTAGGATCATAATGCCACCATATCCATCATATCTATCTTCCCTGTATATGAAATAGTTTTTTATATTTAATATATACGTGTTATTTGTCCATGTTTCATTTAATAAGATTACATCTGGTTTAAGTTCTTTAATGAAGATTTTTAAATTATCATAATTTGGTTTAATACTTCTAATGTTCCACTGCATGAGAGTGAAACAGCCTTGCATTTGGAATTTTTTATTTTTATTTTGATCCATAAAATGATGGGGGTGATGAGTTAATATCTAAATAGCCTGTGTCAAACGTAGGTGAGCCTATGCTTTTAAAATTACAAATTTGTGCAATAAAATTGAGAACATGTTCTCTGTCTGAATTATTTAATTTACTAGCCATATTCATAATATTTTGAAGGGACTGAGAGCTTTCTCTGAAAACGTTTTCAGAGGTTTGTTTATTGGTTTTATTAAAATTTGGTGAATTTGGGATACTATATGCCATGGAGGAAGTGGATGGCAACCTACCATTGGGGTTTAATATATTCTCGTTGTGTAGATCTTTATCGTATGTCCCATTATCTTGTGCTCGCCTTTTATTTCCTTTAAGTGTGACACTATAAGTGCTGGATTTTTGTTGATTACTGACGTGTGTCGTTCGTCTAGAGTTTAATGGGATACTTTGTGGTTCCAGGTTTTTAGTGCCTTGAAAGGCAGGGAAATCACTCGGATGGTTAATGAAATTATTATTTTTTGTTTTTGGAATTTTTTCAGAAGCCTCAAAAAAAGATAGATTTTCTAAAGACATCATCTCTCTAATTTTTTTTTGTCTCATAAATTCGGGACATTGATGGCTTGTGCTATTATGCTCAATACTGTTACAGTGAACACATTTCATAACACACGTTTCATTTGGTTCATGTATTTTAGTACAATTAATGCATTTACTATTTTTTGTTTTGCACAGATTTTTGGTGTGCCCGTAATTTAAGCAGTTATAACACTGTATCACTGGCATTATATATGGCAAGACTCTATGTTCTATACCGCAGATCAATACTCCCCTCGGTAAAGTAGTCCCTGTAAAGGTATAACAAACAGTTCCAGTTGGGAGAAGTGTAACCACCTCCTCACTTTGGCTGCCCTGTTGAGATATCTCATCCATTTTTTGCTTAATTCTTCTATTAAAACGTTTGACATGAATAATTTTACAATTTTTTGTATTGGGTTCTGAGTATTTCAACAGGGTATCCTCTGTGAAGTCTCTATTGATAAATTTTACAATACCTTTACAGGTTACATTCTTATTAGGGATGAACAAGTCATATCCTTTATCTTTTAACGTATTTGAATCCAAAAAATCATTTGCCGCTTTTCTATTTTTAAATTCCACACTAATTCTATTTATCCCCTTTTTATGAGTTTTAAAGATTTCGTTTAATTTTAGATCATAGATTTCTCTAGCTATGGCCAAATAGTTATATTTCCCGATATTAAAATTTTCATTATTGGATTCTATATAGACTTCAAACGGACCTTTATCATAAATATCATATCTAGATGGGATGTTATTTAAATTTTCTTTTTTATCAGTAACAATTATTTGTTTTTTGTTATTTCTTAAATTATTATTATTACTTAGATTGCCTATATAACTCGTATTTGTAGTCATTGGAACATCAAAGTTATCATTTTTTTCGACTAAATTTAAATCTGGGGGCTTATCACCCCCAGACGTGTCCCCCATTTTTAAAACTAGTTTGCTGTATTTATTTAATTTTTTTTTTAATTATTCTATTAAAGTGTTTTAATTTAGGCTATTAGAATTATAATTTATAAAAGATTTTATTAAAATACCTGACTTTCAAAAGCCGACAGCAATTCAAATTTTGACACCACTACCTTGTCAAAAAATCAATCAAACTTTAAATTCCAAATTATTAGCTATTTTTATCCAAATTTTCTCAGAATTAACTTCGGAATATAGTTCTTGCAGCTACGTGACAAAAATTATTGCAGTATTACTTTTTCTGTCTCAACTAAACGGCTTTTTCAGAGAACTCTGATATAAGTATCGTACAAGATCTCTTCATCAAACATACATCTAAACTTTAAAACCAACATTTAATTAGACCGTCACTAGGCATGCATTAAGTTAAAATAACAATTGTCATGTTACAACGCAACGGGGTCGTTACAACTCTCTTAAGGCTATGGGTACATAATTCGCAAATATTTTACGTGTATCCCTACTTTTTCTGTCTTTACACGGCAAATTACGTGTAGTAAAATTCACACTGGTGTGGATATGTAAACATTACTAGAATGTCATTCTACTTGAAAATGTCATAATTAATTTAAAGAGATGGCTTTTGAATGTTCTTGGATAACTGTTATTTTTATAATTGCAAATTATTAATTCAGTTAATAAATGTGATAATTTTTTCACTAACTATGTTTTCAGTGATTGTAATAATTTATTTGTACAACAAAAACTAATAATCAATCGAGAAAAGAGGAAAAGTGTTAAAGTGATTTTTTAATAATATGTTGTTATTTTGGAACGCTTACAATTTTGAACATCTCTAACAACAAAATACTTGGATCACAGGATATATCTGATGTATTCTCTGCTTGGATCTTTCACAAATAATACACAATAAATAACTTTTTATTAAGTTCACGTCTTAAATCAATTATTTATCAAATACACTATATATAAATAATATTTAATCAATTTCTCAAAATATTCCCGATGCAATGTCAAATATTTAAAATTGTCACTGATTGTCAGTGTCTGACTGACAATATATGCTGACAATATTATATTCGGTTGAGTGCGTTGTAAGACAAAGACAGATTTGGAAAATATTACCACGGCACTGTGTTCATTTTTTTCAAATCCTGAAAAAACCAATAAATATTTTTGAAAAATTTAAACGCAGAATGAAAGACTAAATTATTACCGAGGGCCGAAAGTCCCTTAGAATAAATAAAAAGTTTATTTTGAATGAGATATTTAAATTTAAAAATCACACTAAATGTTCTCTTAGTTTTTTCACCCCTGTAACTTATTAAAATAAACATTGTAGAAGTTCTCAGGGACTTTCGGCCCTCGCTAATAACGTAATCTTTCATTCTGCGTTTAAATGTTTCCAAAATACTTATTAGTTTTCTCAGGATTTGAAAAAAATGAATCCCCATTTGAATAGCATTGCAGCCGAAAATACGTTCCGATCCTCTTAATGTCCCGTCTATAATAATCAACGAAATAACAACAAGATACCAGCAACACTTCTAAAAGCTCTAGGTGCAGACTGTAACTTTAACATTATTCTAAATTTTTTGGAAGACATTAATTGGTGCCACAAAGTTTAAAAGGAGCATTACTTAATCGTAATGTAATCTATTAATTTGTCGCTAATGGCTATTTCGGCTGCCCCAAGTAGAAACACTGTATATCCATTTTCTCCAAAATCACTTTTATTGCATTTTTGGATTTAGGGTGTTGTTATCTACCAATTACTAGGGAAGAAAAAAATAAAAAATTACTAGAACCACAATTTGACATTGCTATGAAACACATTATATCACATTCCATCTTCACTTCACCAATTTAAAACACATTATATCCATATCCCCAAGTATAAACACTGTAAATACGGGATATACAGTGTTTTATTTGGTTTTTGGGGTTTACAGTGAGTTACCGTTTAAATCGCATTATTTACATTTTACATTCGCCAAGACCATTGATATCGCCAAGGCAATTTTTAGTTGTTTGTTAGTTATTGATAGTTATTGTGATAACTGCAGTAGAAATTTTTCATGTATAAAATATTTAAGTTTATTGAATTAACTATTTAAAATATATTTTTAAAATTAAACTGGGTGTTACCCATTAATTATCAAATATGAATAAAAATCAAATAATATTTTGACCTGCTGAATTCGAATTTATAACTTTCTTTTGCGCCAGAAGTTACGAGAATTTATTATAAACAATTTAATTTTTTAAGTTATTATAGTTCGTAAACTAACAAATATAAATAGTCTTTACAAAATTAATTTTGTTCTTAAAAAAATCTACAAAATAATATTTGGTAAACCTTGACCAATAATTAGAAAGACAAATGCTGCAAAACATTGCAAAATTACAAAATTTAGTCGATTTTTCACTTGTAAGTCGGCTGAATTTTGAGTAAGATAACTTTATAATAGCCCAAATTAATAAAAAAAAACTACAAGCTGTAAAACTAAACCTTAATATAAATATTATATATACAAAGTTATAACAATACACGAATTTTTTTATTAAAAACTTCATAATATAATTTGTTTATATAGAGAATTTAATATAATTTGTATAAATATGTACCTGTACAGAAATAATAGAGAAACTTATTTCTTTGATATCTGAAAACGGATGATCGTTTTGGCGTACTTGGTCAGTCTTAGAGATGCTAGTGGACAAGCTTTTCCATAACCCTGGATGACAGCAATTACATGACCCAGACACTGACCATTAAATTGTTGCAATTTGTTATATATTTGTTAAAGGAATTTGAATAAAGTATCATTTGTGGTACTAATGCCCGGTTGCACCAACAGATCTTAAGCTTAAGTCGAGAATATCATAAGAATTAATATAATATAATTATATTATATTACAATAAGAATACTATATACCATAATATAATAATAGATATAATTAATAATAAGGTAAGAATCTAAAATTATGGTGCAACGTACGTGATATTCAAGGAGGCCCTATCTATAAGTAGAGCTGGAGCTTAAGATCTGTTGGTGCAACCAGGCATTAATATCTTTAAAATGAGGGAAATTTTATACTATATTTTCAGGCTTCCCAAATAAAAACACTGTATGTGTTCAAAGCCTAGTCAGGAAATCAAATTCAGACATAAAAATATTTACTGAAAAACAGGAGTATTTTTACTAAATTAATGTGTGTTCACTTTTATTTCAAACAAAATAGAAATTTGAAAAGATGAGTCATTTACGTTTTCTACTCTGGTGAAGGATTTTCGAATTGGCGCTTACAGTGTTTCTACTAGGGACAGCCGATTTGCTCGAAGCGATTATTTAAATAAAAAAAACTTTAGCGTTATTAACAGTTTTACTATTAAGAAATATCACAAAAATTATAAAATATGGTAATAACTTTCCAGTTTAGATCAAATACACCGTTTAGATCAAATACACGTAGGAGGATTTCCTGGTTGCGAAATTTAAGGGAGTGGTATGGGTGCAGTTCAATACAGTTGTTCGGAGCTGCAGCCAACAAAGTTAAGATTGCTGTGATGGTAGCCAACCTCCGATAGGAGACGGTACGGCAAGAAGAAGACACCGTAAAGTAAACCAAGTATTCAAAACTTGATTAAAATGAGCTTTACCAAAGTGTTCTTTAAGATAATTAAACTGAAATGACGTCAATAAGTACTTTAAAGATTAACTTTGGCTTGTATCTGTTTACTGAAATATACTTTTTACCTAAGTATGGAAATAGCACAAGTAGTATATATTTATATAAATTAATATGATAGATATTTTTTTTATCGATATCGATAAAAATATTTTTTTTTTGAAAAAACATTTGGATTAACATTTGATTGCAATTTTGAGAGAATAACATTATCCAGGTGGAACAATTTAAATAAAACAAACAGAGTAGAACTACATGGATTCGCAGATGCGTCTCTGAAAGGATATGGAGCGGTTATTTATTCTAGGGTATTAGACCCGGAAATTAAAACAAATCTATTGATAGCAAAATCTAAAGTCGCACCATTGAAAGGGAAAACGACATTACCAAGATTGGAATTGTGTGCCGCGGTACTATTAGCAAATTTAATGAAGAAAACCCTACAAGCATTGAAAAGGGAGAACATGGCAATATATGCGTGGTCGGACTCAACAATAACCCTGGCTTGGATAAAGGGATCATCAAAAAGATGGAAAATGTTCGTCGCCAACAGAGTAGAGGAGATAAAAGGAGTTATAGCGCCAGAAAATTGGCATAAAGTGGATACGAAAGAAAACCCAGCGGACATCCTCTCACGTGGAAGTACCGCTTCAGAGTTATTAGAAGCAGAGTTATGGTGGAAGGGACCAACTTGGCTAACGAGTAAAAAAGCACTGAGGTTACCGGCAGAGGACATACCTGAAACAAATGAGGAGGAAGTCAAAACGAAAGTAACGACGCACATGGTAACGATAAAGGAAGACATATGCGAGAGATTCTCGAATTTAGAAAAAATGAGAAGAGTGGTATCATATTGTATGAGATTTGCAAACAACTGCAGAAAGAAGGACAAAACTCAAGGACAACTTACAGTCCGAGAATTAGAGGAAACATTGTTAAAAGTGATAAAACTCACACAAATTAACAACTTCAAGCTAGAAATAAATAAACTGGAAAAGAAACAGCAACTAGACAGGAAAAACAAATTAGCATCATTGGTACCGTTCCTGGATAAACAAGGGATTCTAAGAGTCACCGGAAGGCTAAGGCACACGAAGCTACAGTACGCGGAAAAACATCCTATAATTTTACCTAAGGACAGCGCATTAACAAAGTTAATTATATCGGACAGTCATACAAAAAATCTACATAGCGGACTACAACAGACATTACAATACATAAAGAGGAAATATTGGATAATAAACGGAAGAAGAACCGTGAAAAGTCAGTTAACTAAATGTATAAAGTGTAGGAGGTATAAAGGACAAGTAGCACAACAGTTAATGGTAGACCTGCCGGAGGACAGAGTGAACCCGAGTCATCTTTTCACGAATACAGGGATAGATTACGCCGGGCCGATAAAAATAAGTACTACGAAAGGCAGAGGACAAAGGAGTTATAAAGGATACATTGCAGTATTTGTGTGTCTGTCAACAAAGGCAGTACATCTTGAGGTAGTAAGTGATATGTCTACAGATGCATTTATTGCGGCGTTCAAAAGATTTACGGCACGCAGAGGACAGTGCGTCAACATTTACAGTGATAACGGAACCACATTCGTAGGAACGGCAAACTTACTAAAAAAAGAAAATCAAAACCTAGAGGACGAGATAAAACAAGGATTAATTGCACTAGGCACCCAGTGGCACGTCATACCTGCATATGTGCCACACTTCGGAGGATTGTGGGAAAGCGCCGTGCGAATAATGAAATATCATCTGAAAAGAATCATAGGGGAAACAATACTGACATATGAAGAACTGAGTACGGTGCTAACACAAATAGAAGCCTGTATGAATTCGAGACCATTATGTGAATCATCAGAAGACCCAGAAGGAAAAATAGCAATCACACCAGCTCACTTCCTTATAGGGAAAGAAATTGTATCACCGAATCGGGAAGAAGAGCTCAAGACGTACTTGAAGATGCCAGCAAGGTGGCGAATATTGGAAAAAATAAAAAGGGATTTCTGGAAGATTTGGAGGCAAGAGTACCTGCAACAGTTACAACAAAGGAATAAATGGCATAAAACACACCCAAACATAGAAAAAGAAGAAATAGTCATAATTAAGGAAGAGGATACACCTCCAGGTAGATGGCCACTAGCAAGGGTAATAGAAACACACCCTGGAGCGGAGGGATTAACCAGAGTAGTGTCAGTGAGAAAGGCTAACGGGAAAATAACAAAAAGACCTATACATAAGCTGATAAAATTAGAAGAAGAGAAACAGGAAAAACCAAAGAATTCATCAGGATCAAGATGGAAGAAAATATTAATCGCAATAATGTTTTTAACACTATTGAAACCCATGAATGCAGAACTGTATAAAATATATAATCCGGAACCAGGGCTATTTACTGAAGACCTTGGAGAGGTTTACATAGATCGAGGAACATTCCGAATAAAAGTGCTAATCGAAAAAGGAAGAGTTCAAAAGGAGCATCAACTGATAGGAAGTATGATACAAGGCATACGGGATCTGTGCCAAGAGACAAAAATCGTAAATTGTAAGGAGATAATAGGGAAGTTAGAGGAAGGACAAAGGAAGGCGGAGTCAATAAGTGAAGCGTTGACAGTAGAAATAAAAGGAAGAGAAAAAAGAGGAATATTAGGCACAATATTAACCTCCATATTTGGAGTGAACGACGAAGCCTATAGTGACATTGAGACACTAGACAAAAACCAGAGAGAATTAATAAAGGGGTCACAGCATCAGGCAAAGATAATGTTAGAGACAATAACGTCAATAAACCACACGGAGATGAGGATAAATGAACAGATGAACAAGTTTAACAAAGCACTATTCACAGGCCTACAAGAAATATCAAAAGGACTCAATGAAGTAGAAGACAAACCATTAAGACTAGAAACCGAATATAGCACGTTACGAATACAAACCATAGCATTACAAGTTACGGAGTTCATAAACGAATATATTCAATTTTACGAGGGAATATTAAACCTGCACTACAACCACGGCCATTTCGTTGATATAATAAAGCCGGGTCAAATAACCAAGTTAATAGAAAGAGCGGGGAAGATACTACCACAAGGAGTGGAAATACGACGACAACCCTTTATAGAAACAGAGGTCAGCCATGACGACAAGTATATAAAGGTCATCGGCTACTTCATAGTGACAGGGAGAAATAATTACAGCATGCTCAAGATCACCGCGATACCACTTAAGGTCGAGGGGTCAGTGTTGCATTCGTTTGTCGCCCCAAGAAATCTACTGATTGTAGATTATAACACTCTCCACTACTTCGAATTGACCGCAGAAGATAAAGCAAGATGCTTACAGCTGGCACGGGCACAGATAGCGTGCTCTCCAACGGCCGTAATGAACATGGATACCAAACCAAACTGTATACTGGAAGAAATTTATGAGCGATCTAAGAATAGCACATGTCCAGTGGTTACCCGGGCAATACATCAAGCTCAGTGGAGTAAGATGGGTACACCCAACCTTTGGTTAATAATCACACCGATTCCGATACACCTGTCCATTATCTGTGATGGAAATCGGAACGAAAGAGTTCTGGAGCGAGTCTCATTTCTGAAACCCTCGCCCCGATGCATCGCCCAAACGAAAAACATTACATTACTCCCCACTAGCAGCGGGGTGGAGACAGCGATAACCAGCTACCTGAAGACTCCGATCACTCCTGTAGCGCAGTTGCTGACGATGCCAAGACATCTGTTAAATACGATTCAACCCACACACATTAACACACAAGGCGATGAATTCCGTACTATACTATTGGACGAAGAAAGTCTGGAGCAAGAAGTAGCGCATACGCCCTGGCGAAAGATACATGAGTCACATTGGACTTATTTAACGGCCACCGGGGTCATTACTTCGATTGTGGTGATTGGTCTGCTCATATTGTGGAGATACTGTCCTGGTATACGAAAATGTCGCTCAGGCAAAGCACTTAGGCAGACACCCGACCACGAGGTAACTTCTTTAGCTCGTAACCGGAAAGACGCCTCCCCGTCGACTTCCAAAGCCGACATCCCCCTCAACACTTTTTCATCTAGTAGTCCCAATTTTGATCTAAATATAGAGTCGGACGGTGAAAGCTAAGTTAACAGTTGGAAAAATATTGATTATTCTTAAACTACTTATTAATAAATTATGTATGTTGTCATATTGGAGATATGGTTGTTATATTTTATATTTATGTTATACTTGTAAACCTCGAACACTGATACTTGGGACAGCTTCCGGCGGGCAGTATGTCCAATAATAAATATTCAGAATTCATATTCGATATTGAACAGAATTATTTTATCACCCAGTAGACCGCACGAATTTATTTATTTTATATTCACGCACGTAGATTAATTAGTTTAGATACAAATTGGTCAATTATCAACAATATAATTTGGAAATGTCACGAAACTGCTGACAAAAGTAGAATTATTTACCTTAATTAGATATACAAATCACGGGGGACTAGCGTCACCTATGACCCAATTTAAGCTTCTATAAAACTAGGCTCTTGGGCCTAGAAAGAGAGTTTTCATTCAGTCTTCAGCTAATCGCGTATCATTTATCAGTTACAGTGTTCGGCGGTTCTCCCGGGATTGAAATATATCCTTGTGTTCGTCTATATCCATAAACGTATTTATCGCTACTCACGTCTTTTACATCCTACGTATTTACACACAATCTAAATCTCTAAACTATAAAATAATGTGTTTTGCCATTGCCAATTTCCTATTAACAATTTACAATGTTTTATAAATATTATTCAAAGTTAGTTTAAATTTGGAAATCTCTCCAAAAAATATTAATTTTTAGCGGATTATTTGATTTATACTGTTCTAATTTAGTTTGTTTAGTTTTTTTAACTTTTCCTTATTTCGTTTACATTTTGAAATTGTTCATAAGTTTAACGTTACTTGAAAACTTCTCTATAGAATCATCTAGTGGAGGCGAACCCTCTGATATTGAGAATTCGATGGATAGGAGCTGGGATTTCAAGAGATTTAAATGGATTTTCACCCAACCAGGCTTCAAAATAAGATAAGTAGTAGTATTAATGTTACAAACAATATTAATGAAAAACAAAATACTTTAGTAAATTCAGATCAGCCAGGAAAACCAAACCTGTTTATTTATACGAAAAAACTAATTTAGGACCTTTTCACATTGTCATTTAAAACTCAGATTTAAATGTTACAGGACTTATTAAACGCTGTTAAAATAGGTGCAATCTATTACGTTACATCGAGAAATTGACAATTATGTATATAAAAAAATTGACTCAATCGGACGTCACCGAGTTAGGGTCACATTCAAAAATTATAGTATCGAAAATATTTTAGTTACCTCCAAATTCCTTATTCAAAAAAATCTGGCCGCGTACATTCCAAAATTTCAATTGTTTAAGCTAGGTGTAGTGAGGGATATAGATTCAGATATATCGGAAGAATATCTGAAAAATAGAATAAAGTAATTTGATCATCACTGTAAATTCTGGGTGGAGTATGTAAAACGAATAACGTGATAAATAATAGCAGATAACAAAGTAATATCTAAATCAACAAAAACAGTGATTGTGTCTATTAAATATCAGAATATACCAAATGCAATAATTAATCATGTTTTACACACTGTAAATTAGCTCTGACAAGCATATCACATGAAATACTAGGACACGAAAAGAGAACAACAAAAAAATGGTTCGATGATGATTGCCTGAAATCCATAACAGGAAGAAATATGGCTAGAAGGAACATGCTACTAAACCCCTCGCGCAACAACAATGAAATGTACAAATGTTCTTCTTTGATATTAGGAGAAGAACAGAGACAAGAAAACTAATGAAAAGGAAGAAGAGTCAGTATCAGGAACAAATAATAAGCGATATAGAAGAAAAAAGAAGGAACAAACAAGCGAGACAGTTCTTCAAAAGAGTTTCAGATATCAAGACCGGGTACCAAGCAAGAACAGGAAACTTCCTTCAAAACGAGAGCGGGCAGCTTATCACTGACGACAAGGAAATCCTAAAAGCCTGGAAGGAATACTTCTATCAACTATTAAACGACCAATCTAGCAGAAATACATCAAACACAGAAGTACATACAGCTGAAATAGAAGACCAATACCCGACATACGAAGAAGAAATACAGGCAATTAAAAAACTTAAAAATAATAAGACACCAAGTAGCGATGGTATAGCCGCAGAGTGCTTAAAACATGGAGGCGAAGCGTTGTACAGTTCTATATATAAGCTAATTCAAGACATCTGGCGAGAAGAAACAATGCCAGATGAATGAAAAGAAGGAGTTATTGTACCAATACACAAAAAAGGAAACAAAACTCAATGTAATAACTACCGGGGAATAACACTAATAAACACCACCTATAAAATCGTTGTAAACATCCTGCTAGAAAGAACCAAAAAATACACAGAAGAAATCGTTGGAGATTATCAATGCGGATTTAGACCGGGCCACTGTTATATTGACCAGATATTCACAATAAAACAGATAATGGAAAAATGCCGGGAATTTGATCATTTGCTTCATCAAAAATGTTCATAGATTTCATGGATGGATTTAAAACAAGCATTTGATAGAGTATGCAGGGCTAGACTGTGGACAACTATGCAGGAACTTGGCTTTCCAAAAAAACTAGTCAGGTTGATACGGATGTGTATGGAAGAGTTACGATGTAAGGTGAGAGTTGGACAACAATGTAGAATGTAGAATGTAGAATGTAGAAAATGGGGCGGCCAATAGAGCCTGATACACTGCGACCTTAGTAGATCTATTGTGTTTCCCCTTTCTTTTAAAGCACTTCATCTAGCTTAGTCCTCTTAATGAGACTTAACAGCCTTGATAGTGGCCTTTTCATGTAGCCTGGTGCTTCCGGTTTTTCCTCACCGAGTTCTAGAAACCGCACTCGTGCGAGACCTTCGCAATGACACAGAACGTGTAGAGCGGTTTCCTCTTCTTCCAGACAGAACCGACAGGTGTCCTCTTCTGTCAGGCCTATGAGACTCAAGTGTCTATTGAGTCTACAGTGTCCAGTCAGCAGACCCACTATCATTCTGACAGTGCTTCGACTGCGCGAAAGTAAGTCTGTTGTAAATTTAGCCGAATGTCCTTTGATGAACTGTTTGGCCTGCCTCTGTCCTGGGGAGTTGTTCCACCATTCAAGAGACCTCTGTTGCGCCCATTTTTGTATAGCTGCTCTTTTTATCGTATTTGCGATTCCAAAGACGGGTTCCGGACCAACCAGTGGCGTAGATGCGCCTTCTCGGGCCAATTCATCGGCCTTCTCGTTGCCACGATAACCCTTATGTCCCGGCACCCAGGCAAGTGTCAATCTGTTTCGACTTCCCACCTGAGAGAGGACACTCGGAGACATTTGAAATAAACAATGTACTAAAACAGGGAGACGTACTTTCACCACAACTCTTCAATTTAGCTCTGGAGCTCATAATCAGAAGTGCAAGAATCGAAAAACCCAATACAGTATTTCATCGAGAAGGAGCAAACTTACTACTGGCATTTTCAGACGATATCGATCACATAGGTAACACACGATTAAGGATAAAGGATACTTTCGTGAGGTTCGAGAAGGAAGCAGAGAAGATGGGGCCCCAAATCAACGAAAACAAGACGAAATATATGTATATGAGCCGCAATAACCAAAGCAGAGACAGAATTAGTCAGAACATCACCATCGATGACTTTAACTTTGAGCGCGTTAGACAATTTAAGTATCTTAGAACAACAATAACTGAAGACAATAACGGATCGCAAAAAATAATCAACAGGATACAGGCCGGCAACAGAAGTCTTTTTGCCCTCGAAAGCCTTATAAAATCAAAATATTTAACAAGACGTACGAAGATACAAGTCTATAAAACAATCATACGACCCGTTGTGATGTATGGAAGCGAAACGTGGACGATAACAAAGGTAAACAAAGAGAGACTACTTGTATGGGAACGAAGATTCCTAAGGAAGATCTTTGGCCTGTGCTGGATGAAGCATCAAGACAATATAGGATAAGAACTAACAAAGAGCTCGAAGAACTTTACCCAGACACCAACATAATAAAAGAAATAAAGTCCAGAAGACTCCAATGGGCGGGACACATCAGAAGACATTCTGACCAAAGAAGAATAAGGCTGGTGTGGGAAGAAGTCCCAACTGGAAGGAGACCACGCGGACCCCCTCGACTCCGGTGGAGATAATATAGCAGGAGACCTAAGCGCGATGGGCGTGGAGAATTGGATGGAGGTTGCTCAAGACAGAAAACAGTGGAGGCATGTCGTCGAGTCGGCTAAAACCCACAAAGGGTTGTATAAAGTTACAATTAGGAGAAAAGAATTCGGAGGCAAATTTAACCCAAAAAGAAAAAGTGCGAATAAAATGTGATGTTTTTATAACAGGCAATCTTAAGTCGGAGATTATTGCCGATGTGAAAGTTATAAATCTTGTTCAAGAGCATTTGAATTTTTGTTTAAACTAAAAACTACGGAAGATGAAGATATTTTCAGATCGGCAACCGAATTACAACAAAAATAAGAAGGAGGGTTTGGAGGTTGTATCTCAGGAGCCACTCATCACAATTAAACGTTTTTTCTTTTAAAAGCGTCCTGTCGCTTTTTTTCCAGTACCGTTTTCATGATTTCATTTAATTTAGTATTTCCCGAGATATTCTATTTGTTTATAAGCCAAACAATTGTTTATAATTTTAAAATATTCCTGAGGCCTCCTAAATGGTCCAATTTCAATTCTGTAAAGTACATACATTAGATAGGTACAGTGTCATTTTATACAAAAATCATAGATATTCCTGTGTATCATAATTATTGTGGTTATTATAGTGACCGTAAAGTTTTAATTAACAATTCAGTTGTTGCAAAAGTGTTAATTCAATTTCCATCGCCTTCTGGAATTACAATCTATAAAAAAAGAGCCTATATTAAAAAGCTATCTAATTATGGATAAAGAATTACTTATCTAAAATTTTAGTTGAAAATTAAAGATTTTTTTAAAGAAACACGCATTTTCCGGAAAAAAATTTCGTCGAAATAAATCAGGGAAAACACGTCTCTAAGCAGAATTTAATTACGGTGAATTTTTGTTTGGGTGTTTTTGGTGTAAAGTTAAAATCTTTGGAGTTATAGAACAAAAATTGAAAAAAACACGATTTTCGGACGCCATTTTGTTTATAAAAAATATAAAAAGTAGCACACTATCTGCGGACTTTGCATACCTATATTTTTTTTATGGCATAGACTTGGGTGTCAATTAGCCAGTCACAACTTTTTTGTTTTCTATTCATACATAAAGAAGGCAATGAGGTCCTTAGAATTCCATAGCAAACCCTTCCACAGCTCTCTACTCAGTTCAAAAGCTGCAGCTGGCCGCTATGGACCATCCAAGTTGCTCAACACATTTTTCCATTATACATCTTCTTCTTCTTTTTTAATATGTATATAATATATCAGGTTATCAGGATTAAAAAATTTAGAGGTTAATTTTAGTTTCACAGCTAAATTTCATTAAACAATCATACATATACACACACTTTTGCTGTTCAGAGACAATAGATAGGATATATTGAAAGGTGGAAAAAACATTACATTTTATTAAATCTTTGATTAAATTATAGGTGCATGGAATGTATTTTGTGCACTCAAAAAAGTGTGATTCAAATCACCCACCTTCTGACATTCAGTACAAAGTTTTGAATTAAAAACTGTAATTCTTGCTAGATGTAGAGGTAAACATGCATGTCCAAACTTCATTCTGATTAATGTTGTTATATATCTTCGAGGTACTACATAATTTTTAAACCAATATATATTTGGAACAGAAGGTTGATTCAGTGAATACTGAGATTTGGATTGTTTACAAAGATCTCGCCATGATTGACTCCACTGATTTTAACTTGATGCTTAATAGTGTTAACTAAATCAGATTATGCAAAACTTACGATTATTTGAAGTACCATACTCAATAGCTTTTTTAGCCAAACTATCAACATGTTCATTATGCGTTAGTCCTATATGAGCCTTAACCCATAAAATGTTCACTATTTTTTTATTTTTATGAATTTCAAAAAGGATTTTCTTAATTAGTAGGATATAATATTTGAATTGTTATTGGGAAAATGTATAGTTTGAATAGCAAGAAGAACAGAGAGTGAATCGGAAATAATTGTTGCAGATATATCTTCTGATTCTTTAAAATATTGCAGGACCTCATAAATTGCTATGGCTTCAGCATTGAAGATAGAAAAATCATGGCCCAACTTAAACTTTTTTTCTGTTTTAGTAGCAGGTATCTAAAAGACACATTCAATGCCAACTTACGACTTAGATGTATCTGTATATATATATATATATATATATATATATATATATATATATTTGTACAAATATATATATATATATATATATATATATTTGTACAAATATATATATATATATATATATATATATATATATATATATATATTTACAGAGTCTGGCCAATTCTCTAAGAATGATCTTAAGATGTTAGATCTAATATAACAGTTTTCATGGTAACTTGGTTTTACTAATTTAACTGTATGTAAAAAAGAATGAAAATCTTCAAGTCCAAAGCTATCAATCACGTTATAATCACAGTCAAAATTTCTCAGATCTCGAAAAGCCTCGCAAATTGGAGGCGAGTTCTTTAGTTTCCAGTATTTATTAGTTAACTCCGCTACATTCAGCTTGTTAACATTTTGGTAAATACCGATATGTAGGTAACGAATTTTCATTAAAAATTTCTGGCTGAGATATTTCCTTCTATAAATGAGTGGAATTTCTAAAGCTTCTACATGTAAAGCTTTATTTGGAGTTGATTTCCTAGCTTTCAAACAGATACGGAGCCCTAAGTTCTGTACAACGTCTACTTTGTTTAAAATATGTTTAGAAGCTGAGCCATATAGATACATCCATAATCAATTATAGATCTAATATATGATCGATAGAAAAGCAAGGAAGTTTCAACATAAGCTCCCCACCAAGTCCTTGAAATTGCTTTAAGAAAATTAGTAATAACATACCTATGTTATTAATATACATAAACATAAGATTCAATTCCACCAAGAAAATTGCTGGTAAATAACTTTTCTCAAAAATGGCCTATCCCCCACCCCCTTTCGCCCACAAAAATCTGCTTAGACTATTACAAAAGAATATAAAAACAACTAAGTTGTTGCCCTAGAAACGACACGTTCTTTCGCAAGCAAACGCCAGCGGGAAATGAGTGTGAGTGCAAATTAATCTATTATATGTAACAAAACAAAAGCAACTTTGACATGTAATGATCCATTAGTTAGATGGCTCTACTCGAGATACTTGGAAACAATAAAAAATAATGAAGAAAATTGCTTCATGGGAAGCCGACAAAATGTTTTTTTCAACGTATACCGATTTTGAACTTTGGGATTACGTTTTCTCCAACCTAATGTTTGATTGAAATTTTGCTATTTTTTCAATTTTATATATTATAATAAAATATGGAAAGAAAAAGTGATGGTTTGAAAATTATTCGTATTGTTTATGTCTTTGCCGTAAATGCCGGTCAAATTTGACCGGTTGGATCTCAGGAACCACTCATTACAATTAAACGTTTTTTGCACTATGTGCTTCCATGTGTTTCCACACTATCTGCGGATTTTTCATACCTATGTTATTAATATACATAATCATAAGATTCAATTTCAGGACCACAATTCTGGTCAATAACTTTTCCCAAAAATGGCCTATTCTCCGATAATCTGCCCAGACTATTACAACAGAATATAAAAACAACTAAGTTGTTGCCCTAGAGGCGACGAAACGAAACGTCCTTTCGCACGCAAACGCCAGCGGCAAATGAGTGAGAGTGGCTAAATGTGAACAAGCACTCACGCTCGCGCTGCCTTTCCTTTGATTTCCGTCCCAAAATAACGACTTTTGTGGCAGTGGCAGCGCGAGTGAACTATTTGCACACTCACGCTGCCCACTTCTCTGCCCAATTCCCTCTCCAACAAAACCGACAACAGCAAAACCTGTGCTGATTATAGAACCATCAGTTTGTTAAACCATTTATTGAAAATTTTTCTGAAGGTAATAAATACATGGTCGTATCTACAATAAATGCGAGGAATACCTGGATGACACACAGTTTGGTTTCCGTAACGGGTTTGGAACGAGATAGGCATTGTTTGGAATGAACGTACTTGCTCAAAGATGTCGAGATATATCTGTAGACATATACTGTTGTTTTATTGACTTCCAAAAGGCATTTGATCGTGTTAAGCACTCTATATTGATTGAAGATCTAAAAGACATAGGCTTGGACGGCAGAGATGTTCGAATAATTGCAAATTTATATTGGAATCAAACAACATCAGTTTTAGTAGATGGTGTGGAATCACCGGCTCTTAATATTAAAAGAGGAGTACGGCAGGGATGCCTCTTGTCGCCATTGCTGTTCAACGTTTACTCCGAAATAACTTTCAGAAAAGCTCTTTATGAAAAACAAGAAGGAATACTTGTGAACGGTGAAATCATCAATAATTTGCGATATGCGGATGATACAGTACTCCTAGCTTCTAGTCAAGAAGATCTGCAAACACTATTTGATAGTGTCGTTGAGAGTTGTAGGGAGGCAGGTCTGGATCTGAACATACGGAAAACCAAAATACTCGTAATAAGTAAACAGCAGCATATAAAACCGTCTATATATGTAAATACATAATACCAAACTTGAGCAAATTGATAAAATCGTTTACCTTGGACAGCAACTAAATTATAACGCAGAAAGTCACGGCGAAATTAGATCTAGGGTAGAGCAGGCTAGAGCCGCTTTTAGAAGGATTTCCAAGGTGTTATGCAACGGAGACCTAAAATTGGCATTGAGGAGCCGCCTACTTCTCTGCTACGTGTTCTCGGTTTTACTTTATGGTGTCAAGTCCTGGACTGTGAATAAAATCGATCTAAATCGCCTTGAGGCTTTCGAAATGTGGTGCTATAATAGAATTTTAAAAGTTTCCTGGGTGGAGAAGATTCGAAACTCCACAATACTAGAACGTCTCAGCAAAACTATTGAGATCATAAAAAGCATCAAGCAGAGAAACCTGGACTACTTCGGACATGTAATGAGAGGTCCCAAATATAGGTTGCTACAAAATATTATGCAAGGAAAAATAGCAGGCAAACGCAGTCCAGGACGAAGAAGAACCTCATGGTTGAAGAACTTGCGAGATTGGTATGTTATTAATACAAGCATGCTATTTAGGGTAGCAGTGAATAAAATTAAGATATCTATGATGGTAACCAACGTTCTGAAAGGACATGGTACATGAAGAAGAAGAAGAACAGGACCGAGTGTAAATCCGGTATTTTTGGAGCCAAAACCGTTAGTAAATGGATGTGGACACATACACTAAGTGGACCGATTCCAACTGATTTGCGATATGTTGGTCTAATGTTGACACCATAGTGCTGGAAGTTAACTATACAAGAGAATACGTGCTAATTTTTCAATAGAGATTGTATGTCACTTAAGAATAGTTGTTTGCATGAAGTTTATCAACATAAAGAAAATATAACTAAAACAATAAACCAAAAGGTTTCCTCCACTTCCTAGTACATATATGCATTTACTTCTTCTTGTCCACATGTCGTCTTTCATTCTTGACAAGAATATTTCTTGAGTGGAGATCACGGGCAGACAAGCGAGGCCAGGGAAGACCGCAAAGAGATAGACCGACGACCTCAAAAGAAATGTGACCAATTGGATAACAGAGGCGCAGAACAAAAGAAAATGAAAATATCTGAACGATGCCTGTGTTAAACAATTGACAAATCAGGGCTGTTTGTTGATGATGCATTTTTTTAGGTTCAATTGTTATTTTAGGTACAAATATTGGTGCTTATTAGCACCATTAATAAAAAAAATATATACAAAATAAACATATAGAACCTAAATCGAAACAAAAAATAGAGCAAGGTTAAATCGAGGGTAACATATCAAGACGTTAAGTAGGCATAATAATATTATACACATAAGCCCTCACTTACCTTGACAATGATACCTATTGTCTAATAAAGTTAAGATATTATTGAAGTCGTGTGACTCCACTTAAGATACGTATTGAAATTTGGTGAAGAGACCATTTTAAGATAACATTTTAGTATATATTCTGACTGGCCCACAAGGATATCCAAGTTGTATTTTAAGTAACACAACATGAAGATCGCTATCCTTGTTTCAGCCCGTAAGTTATTTCAGTTTTTTAATTGTATTTTTAATTTATTACCAAATATGTATGTATTATATATACCAAATACATATTATGTTTTTTAAAGGTAATTTCTTTTGTGAAAATTATGAGTAATAAAACATATAAAATAGGCACACCAATAATCATTTGCTACCTATACAGACATTCTGATTTTTTACTTCGTAGTATTCCTTCCATTCTTATTTCATCCTTTATCCTATGAATACGACGATGCAATAATGAATCTTATTTGAGTACCAATTAAAACAAAGAGTATTCTTTTCTTTTCTGTATAAACTAATTGACAACTGCTCTTTTTATATATTATATTTCGTTTTTTATAATTAAGTGTTCACACATACTCGTATGCCTACCTTCGTTTAGACGTCGACTTCATCATTCAACACCAAATGCTGATACACTGATTTCTGAGTTATCTATCTATGATACTGCCTGATTTTGTTGCCTGATGCGGCAAATCAAACATTAAACAATATCGTTGTGTATTTGGCCAATCTCCCACCTATATCTCTTAATTTCCTTAAATATCTTAGTATACGAATATTATAATGTACACGGAATATGACATAGTCATATTAAACAAATCCATACTTATTATTTCTACTTCATTTTTACGTATTTTTAGGTATTTTTGCCAAAAATGTAATTTATTGTTGTATATGGCTGTAAAAATATTAAATATTTTTTTAAAGTAATTAAATTAAAAAACTTCGTTTATCACTGGTGTAATATTCTTTCATTTATAAAACCTTTCTAACCGGAAGAACCTTTAAACTCCTTGTCAACCGTAAAATTTCTCAATCTCGAACTGTTTAGATCTTTTAATGCTTCTATAAACTATTTTTAATAAGCTGATGATATAGTTTTTACTGCCATGTAAATATCCACAAAGTACAATAAATCTTCTTTGAGGCAGATCCAACAAACTAAAACTCTCTCAAAGTAAAATCAAATTAATAAAATTTTCCAGAAATAACTCAAATCCTTTGCTCCAAAGTTTATTCAGCACTTTTCACTGCTCTGTTTTTTTCTGTGTTCTACTGTCAATCATTATAAAATTATCTGTATGATAATTAACTCCAGATTAAAGTGGAAAAACTTTGTGAAAAAAAAAAAACGATATTGTATGATCATCTCAGTACTCGTAACATGCAGAGTATATTATGTACACATACACAGATGAACTATACATGGAATTATGCTGAGTTTTTAATTATGCATCATCGATAAAAACAGATATATATCCATTTTGTACAGATTCCCTTTCATCTAGGTAGTTCCACCAGTCAATACAATTTCCACTGATCACTTATTGATTCAAAACCTTCATGACATCTACCAAAATATTTCTGCTTACGATGTTACAATCTCTCTCATTTCCTTCTCAGACGGGAGTGAGTGAAATCACTGGCAATGAAACAGCATGATCATGTTGCCAAAGAACCAACCAACGATAGTACTGTCATAACCGTAATTCAAATACATATATATTGATCTCAAACTCGTTATAGAATTTACCTGACAAAATTTAACCTACACCTAAACCTGAAGGCCAAAACTGTATGCCCATTCTTAAGGAAATCCTCAACAACCCTACAGATATCTGTATCACGAAAACAATACGGTTTATAAAATCAGTCGGCATTACGTCAAGACATTTAAAGTAAATTTAAATTATTTGTTTTGATTATTTATAATATTGTATAAATATCTCATGTAAGTGTTTCTGTATTAATGGTTATTCTTGTCGACGTATTTTATGTAAAAAACTGTTAATAGTTAATGTTATTTTAAAAACTGTATTCTTGTACTATAAATTGGGAAATAAGCATACCTGTAAAATTGTACATTTTGTATTTTACGTTATACGACTTCTTAGCTGAGAAGCTGATTGTCGTTAATTTTTTTATTATAGTTCATTCGCTTTCAAGATGAGTTGACACGCCAATTTCAAACGCCTGATTTGTGGGTTTGTCGTGTCATCGCAGCTTGTCGTTATTTAGAAATTAATTTATTCTATATTATAAATTAATTTCTAACCAATGACAAGCTGCGATGACACGAAAAACCCACGAATCTGACATCTTAGCTCATCTTGAAATCAAATGAACTATAGTAATTTAAAATATTTTTCTCGCTAACTAATTCCTTTTACATTTTCAGTTGTGGCTCTTGCAGTAGCTACCCCTTTAGAACAAAGTCCAGAAATTAAATTCATTGAGAAAGGCATTAGTGGAGAGGGAACAACTACCCGTTATTGGGATTGTTGCAAACCTTCCTGCTCATGGAGGGGAAACGTCCATACACCTAGCGGAGTACCAGTTGCCTCATGCGATAGATCTGGAGTGAACAGGGTTGATGCTAATGCAAAATCAGGTAAACTAAATCTTACGGTACCAATTGTTTAGAAGAGATATACGCAGAAGGAATTTTATGTATGGGAATCCGCAATTATCTCGGAAACGGCTTTCATGAATTTTATATCTTTCAGTAAGTAAGAGTGTTGTGATGCGGCTGATCTTACGGTGGTATATGCATTGTTGTCAGATCTTCAGTTTTTCTGGAAATCTAATAAATTATCTTATTTCAAATGGGACATCCTGTATATTTTTTCGTTTTGAAGTCCTTAAGAAATGTTGATTGTTTTTTATGTGATTTTCTCTATAACCAAATGCTATAATTTCAGACATATTATTGTAACAATTACATTTAAAAATATTTAAAACAAATTATAAAAATCAATCTTTTCGGCCAGAGCAAACACTATTTTAAGTTGCTGGGATTATTGGGACCAAAAAAGTCTGTTGTAATTATTCTCTAGAGTTCATCGTTTTCGAGTTACTAGCATTTAAAAACTAATAAAAAGCAAAAAAGGCGATTTTTAAGGCTCAAAAATATAAGTAAAATATATTAAAATTTTTTAAATTACAAAGTGTCTAAATTTAAGATCAAACTTTTGTATCAGCTTCCCTTAAGAATTTTTATTAGGTTGTAAGCTCTTATGCGAAGACAGGCGATGGAGCTGCATTAACAACTAAAAATAAACTGTTTTAAAATGAAAATAAGCCCACATTAGTTATTTGGAACTGCTAAAATCAGGTATGAACATGAATATACGCACTTCGTAGTTTCAAAAATAATATGTTTTACTTGTGTTTTTGACACATGAACATGGCCATTTTGTGATATTTTGATCTCGAAAACCATTAAACTTAGAACAAATATATTTTGATTCCAATGAAAAATATAAATATATGTTCGCCCGGGCCGAAAAAATGGATTTTATTTTAAATTGTTTTTTCAAAATCAATACCTACTTTTCATAGACATCAAAATGCAACATAATTTATTCCATTTGAAATAAGAATATCTATAAAATAAGAATATCGTGGCTGCGCAACCTGAGAGAATGATACGGATGTACATCAAATGAACTTTTCAGAGCAGCCGTCTCTAAAGCCGAATAGCTAAGATGATTGCTGTCCTCCGTCACGAAGGTGTCACTTAAAGAAGAAGAAGAAGGAGAAGAAGAAGAAGATAAATAAGAAATCTACAAAAATCGTACAAGCTGTTTGCGAGATAATTTAGGCGTTCCATATTATTATAAAACTCACTCCGTATAGCTTACATATAATATAGTTATATTATATTAAAATAAGGTCATCTTTAATTTTAGGTTGTGAGGGTGGCGGCAGTGCTTACATGTGCAACAGTCAACAACCATGGGCAGTAAATAGCACTTTGGCATATGGTTTTGGTGCCGCGTCTTTCAGTAACGGAGTTGATGTATCCTTATGTTGCGCTTGTTTCTTACTTAGCTTCAAAGATCAAATTTCAAACAAGAAAATGATTGTACAAGTAAGTTTTTTTTATAACCGAATATTACCAAATATTAACGAAAATATTTATTAATCATTTATTTATAGGTTACAAATACTGGTTCTGATTTGAGTCATAATCATTTTGACATTGCTCTTCCCGGAGGTGGTGTTGGAATTTTCACTCAAGGTTGTCATGACCAATGGAATGCCCCATGGAACGGTTGGGGTGACCAATATGGTGGAGTTCATAACAGAGGCGAATGTGCTACCCTTCCTCAAGCTTTACAGTCTGGATGTTACTTTAGATTTGATTTCTACCAGAATGCTAACAATCCAAGAATGCACTTCGACCAAGTCCAATGTCCTGCTGAAATCGTTGCCAGATCTGGTTGCAGTCTTTAAATAATAATATAATATAATTATTGGTTTTAAAACAATTATGTTTTACTTAAGTATATACTCAATTTAACAAAAGTCTTTTTCTAATACCCAAAGAACAATTTATAATTTCAGTTTATTAAGGTTGATGTAATCCTTAAGGATTTAAGGAAATAATGAGCACTCGAACAACCACTGGCTATAAACACAAAACAGCTTCAAAAATTATCCACGAAAATAACAGTTCTTCTTCTTCTTCTTCTAATAGTTCTGTAGTAGATAAATAGGAATAAGCAGAAATATGGACAAACTAGAGATCTTAATGTTTTTCAGATGATTGAGCCACAAGAGAACAATCAGATGGCGAGGTAGAGGGGCGTGGCATCCATAAAGAAGAATAAAACAAATAAAATCTTGGCTTGAACAAACTAAAAATGGAAAAGGGGATGGTCCAGATGACTAGAGGTTTGGAATTCTAAAACTATTGGTCTAGGAAAGTATTAATTTTTGTACGTAAGTTTGTTAACAAAATACGTAATAATGGAAAAATACCTGTTCAATAAATCTACATTTCTAAAACTCCCTAAAAAAATCAACTCAAAAATATAATATGTATTGTTTGATAAACCTTATGTTTCATTCTCTTAAACAATTCTACGGATCCTGTAATTTAGGTTATAAAGAAAGATAACTAAAAACGTAAGTGAAAGCCAATTTGGTTTCATAAAATATTATGGCATGGCCGCATGGACACAAATTAGAACCGCTGAAGGTAGAGAGCAATTTGCTGAAGTTATAGCCAACCTTCAGTAATGAGAAAACACCTTAAGAAATAATAGTATGGGCACTAGAGATGCCATATTCGCATTGCAAATATTGATCCAAATAAGACTCCTTCTTCTTTAGGAGAAGTGTTTGTTTTATTTTTGATTTTATTATTATAATGCCAGTAGTTTTTACCTTTTTTATTTTCGTCGTATGTGAATAAGAAACTTTACCATTTAAGGACAATCCAAGAAATCTTGTCTACAGAAATACTTTTACTGATAAATTCCCAGACTTCACAGCAAATAATGGTTCTATTAAACATTTCTGTAACAGAATAAAAGATCATTTGCATCGGTTTGATATTATATTTATATATATATATATATATATATATATATATATATATATATATATATATATATATATATATATATATATATATATATATATATATATATATATATCATCATCATCAGGGCTTTTCATTCCAGGTGGAATGTTTGCCGCTCTTACTTAGAGCTCTCAGATTCGCTTATTGCGGTGAATCACTCCGCATTCCACTTGTATGTTGTCAAAGTTTGTTGTATGACTTGGCTTTCGTTACTATTTTCTTCCACTCATTTCGATATGTGCATAGTTCCCTCCAGTTTCTCACTTCCAGAATATTGATATCTCTCATGACCTGGTCCTCCCATCTCTCTCTGGGTCTTCCTCTTGGTCTTTCAGTTGCCGGTTTCCATTTGGTGATCTTCTTAATCAGTCGGTCGTTTTTCCTTCTTTCTGTGTGTCCCAGCCATCTCAGCCTCTGTGATTTAATAAATCTAACTATATCTTCTCCCTTCATTATGTCTCTTAGTTCATGGTTCATTCTTCTTCTCATTTCTCCGTTGTCCATTCTTATCGGGCCCATAATGCGTCTGAGGATTTTCCTTTCGAATATTCTCAATTTTTCTTCATCTTTTTCCGTGAGGCACATTGTCTCAGCTGCGTACATAACTACTGGTCTGATTGCAACTCTGTATATTTTCAGTTTTGTATTTCTGGATAAGTTCTTGTCCTTCATAAGCCTATGATATCTCCAGTATGTTTTGTTGGCTGTTAGTATTCGTTCCGTTACTTCTTCACTTCTCTTGTTTTGGCCATTCACTATTACTCCTAAATATTTAAATTGTTGGACTCTTTCAAAAGTGTAGTTTTCTATTTTGATTTCTCTCATCCTGTTATCTTCTCTTCTAGAGCAGAGTAGATATTTTGTTTTTCCTTCGTTAATTTCTAGACCTCTTTTCCGTGCTTCTTTTGCCAGGATTGTTACTGCTTCTGTTAATCTTTCCTTGTCTCTTCCCATAAGAACTAAATCATCTGCATATGCAACTATTTGTGTTGAGGAGTGGGCTATAGTTCCTTTAATTTTGCTGGCCTTGACTGTTCCTTCTAGTGCTATGTTGAATAATGTGGTTGACAGGGAGTCGCCTTGTCGCACTCCTGTTTCTATTGCAATTGATTTTGTGCTACCTTCTTCTGTTGTTACTTTGGCTCGAGCTCCATCCATGGTCATTTTTGTTAATCTGATTAATTTTGCTGGTATATCTTGATTTTTCATTTCAATAAATAATTTATTTCTTCCAATACAGTCAAAGGCTTGTCTGAAGTCTACGAAGAGGATGTGGAGTTCTATGTTGTGTTCGTGGCATTTTTCGATTGTTTGTGTAACTATGTGGATCGCATCTGTAGTGGATCTGCCTTCTCTGAATCCTTGCTGGTAGTCCCCAATTTTTTTCTCTGTGAATTGATTAAGTTTTTTTTTGATGAGGGCTGTTAGAATTTTATATGTTGTACTCAGTAGAGATATTGCTCTATAATTGTTACAGTTTGTTACTTCTCCTTTCTTAAATATTGGTATAATTCTGCCTTCTTTCCAATCCTCGGGCATTTCTTCTGCTTCCCATATTCTAACTATTAGGTTATAGATGCTTGTTAATAACTTTTCCCCTCCGTTTTTAATTAGCTCATTGTGAATTTCATCTGGGCCTGGTGTTCTTTTCTGTTTCATTTTTTGAATGATGGCTAAATATTCATCATGTGTTGGCATCCCTATTTCATTATCTCTAATGTCTTCCATTGCGCCTACCTCCTCTTCCGGGCTTTCTTTGCATCTATATAGTTCTGTGAAGTGTGTTTCCCATGATCTATTGTCAATTTTAACTACTGGTCTGCCTTTTCTTTGTTGAGCTTTTAGGTATCCAAATAGTTTGGCGCTGTCTTTACTATTCATTTCTAGTTCCTTTAACAGCTCTTCGATCCACAGTTTTTTTTTTGTTCTTGCAACAATTATCGGCTGCTTTCTTTTTTTCTTTATATTCGTTTCGATGATGCATTCGTTTCGTCAGCAGGGCCCCCGCTATCATATGTGCAAAGTGTTTAATGCACACGGGCGCCATCCTTTAGGGGCGCCAAAAATTGCAAAAAAAAGCAAAGAAACAAAAAACGAAAATTAATTTTAAAATAAAAGTTGAGAAATTAAATAGGATTCAGTTTAAACACACACGTAATTTTATTAGTATATCATTCCCATTTGCGAGAACATGTCAGAAGTCAGGCATTTTAATTTATTTTGTTATACTTTTATTCTCTTTGTTTCATTTTGATATTTTAGCAGCCTACTAATAATAGTCCATTTACTCACGGTTTTTGTTGTAAATTTTAAAAAACCGCTTATATTGACATAAAATTTGTCATACACATAGCTAACAAGAAAAGAAGTGATACCTAATGTGCCGATGTGTGCTTTTACTCTGGGGGTAAAAGGGGTATTCTCAGGGGAATACGGCCGAGAACACCTGGCGGTATTCTCGGGGTGAGAAAACATTCGTTCAAAATAAGTTCGGAATTGGATAAACTGACTAATTCTAAGCATCTTTTGTTGTATAGAGATTTTCACTAAGTCAATTCTTTTTGAGTTATTTACGAGTGGGTATGTTCATTTTTCAACAAAAAACCCGTTTTTAGACGGTTTTTTGCAATTAAAAACTAATTATTTTATCGAAAAAATAGTCTTAGCAAAAATATGGTACACGACAATTAGACCGAAATCATTAGACTGAAAGCAGTAGACCGAACTCATTAGACCGAAAAGCACTTTACCGAAACCTCACTAGACCGAACAGCATTAGACCAAAATGGTAAATATATTTAAAAAGTTTGAAGTAAATTATGTCAAGATTTTGTATATCTGTCTTTTTGTTTATTGTATTTTTTTTTTGTATTATTTTATATATAGACTGTGTAAATTGTTACTCTGTATAGTCTGATATGAAATAATTTTCATCCGTTAAACAAATTAGTGAAGGTAAAAATAAATTAAAGGTAGAGTGATGTTAACACCATTTTAACTGTTTATAATAACCATCCAAATACCATTTAGTTGTAATTACATTAGTCTTATCTCTTTTACTGCGACAAGTAAAAAGAACTGCTTTTCGGTCTTCTGCTGTTCGGCCTAGTGAGGTTTCGGTAAAGTGCTTTTCAGTCTAATGAGTTCGGTCTACTGCTTTCGGTCTAATGATTTCAGTCTCTTTACAGTAAACCCAAAAATATAGCTTACAAGAAAGTGAAAAAAATAATTTATATATGAAGTACGCAAAACCCAGTAGGAAGCAGAGTTTATTTTATTTTTATTTATTTATTTAACGGGACGAACCCTTTTTCCTTACAAAAATTAAAATATATACATATAATTAACAAATAAACTGTAGTCATATATTACATATTTCAAAAGTAGGTATTATTAACATCAATGTCTCAATTTCTTTAAAGTATTATTGAATGCGGATACAGATGGATTAAACAAATTAACACTATCTTGCAAATGATTGGCAGTTTTCATCATCCTTGTAATTGTCTCATTTTTACCATAATTAGTGTGATGAAACTTTATTCTAAATAGGTCAGAAGAACGTGTTCTTCTAGAATTTACATTAAAAACAATTAATTCTAGCAGTTCCGGACAATCAACAAAACCATTAAGAATTTTATGCAAAAAACGCAATTCACACTAAGATTCTCTATTTTCCAAAGTTTTCATATTAAGTTGACAAAGAATATAATTATAATCACAGTTAGTTCTATTAAAACCCATTTTACACCTGCAAATTCTTAGGAATTTATTCTGAACTCGTTCTAACTGGTCAATGTACATAATATAATGAGGATACCAAATAATATTACAATATTAGCCTCTTTTAAACACTTGCAATCAGTTTTCCCTGATAAGTGCTTGTTTTTTTGGTTATTTTACGTTGAAATATTTGATTTGTAATTTGACGAATAAGAACCTCCTTTCATCAGCTACAACTCTGCTTCTACTGGGTCTGCAGACTTCATATCAACGCATGAAAGGCAATCCTTCCTAACCGACATCTATACAAATGTGCAGGAGAGCTGATCAAAAATTTTTTTTATTGAAAAATTCTTATAAAATATTTACTTTTCATCATAGATAAATACTTGTTAGAGTTTATGCATTATAATATTGTGGGCTTTTATCTAAGAAGTAATATTTTTACTTAACACTTCAAGTTTACCATTTAGAGTTGGTTAGTAAAAGATTACCCCAAAAAAATAACAGGTACAACTATCTATGCGCCTGAGCCTACAAAAAAACTTTCAAGTATATTCAGTTACATACTTAAGCTATTGTATAATCAAATAGGTAAAAATGTATTAATAACGAAAAAATATCTTTGAAAAATAGGAAAAAAAACTAAATAATTAAATTTTAGTCAGGTCTTTCAAGAAAAATAATCTAATTACTTATTATAAAGTAATATTTGCAACTCTATCCGACATTTTTGAAGGGAGTGAGTTTAACAAATAAAACAATTTTTGTTTTTAATCAATATTTTTATTGTATTGCAGTATTTTTTTGAATTAAAAATGAAGAACTTAAACAAAATTTGGATTTTATAATAAACACTGGGTACGAATAAAAAAAATCTTCTAAATAATTGTTAAATAACATAAGTAAGTAACATCAAGAATTTGCTTAAACGAGAAAGAGATCTCAACATATTATTATTAATTATTATTACTCCAAATAAGGCACAGTGCACAGTTTAACATCACAAGACTCATCAGAGTTAAAAAAGTTTCTTTAAAATCTCATACATAATATTATATTCGTGTGTACTCTTTCATTAACACTTAACTATGGTTAAGATCCAAAACTCTAACTATTGGAAAAATAATTGGTAAAGAACACATTAAATGCAAAATTAACCAAGTGTACTTAGAGTAATATCCTATATAAGACAATTTGTAAGGAATTCTATAATTCAATCTCAAACATATAACAATTGATAGCAAACAAACAAAACAAATAATAGTTAAAAAATCAACTTTAAATCGTATTTGGTAAAGACTGTAATACTGGAACCTCAAATAATTAAACTTATAAAAAAATATGCTATTTAGGGGGGCTTGCGTAACGTTTCCTAAATCAATTTATGCCTAAACGCATTTAATAATGTCATTGCATCTTTTTGTAATCCAAACAGATGACGGAGAAACAATAATTGCATTTTAATGCATTTACCCATAAATTTATTTAGGAAATGTTACACAAGCCGACCGTATACTTGTTATTAACCAGCCTTATTAACACTTTGACTTCTTATACCTTATAACATCAAAATGAAAGCAACCACAAATTATAATATACTCGTAATACTAATATTAATAACATAATATCAAAACAAAACTGCAGCAAAAATAAATGAAAAATCGTAATCAGGATCTTCTACGTCTGATTCTGGTAACACACCTTTCATATTCGCATCCCGTGGAATGTTCAAATATTCATGATGAAAACAAGCTGGAATGACTTGGTGAGCACAAAATTTCTGAAGATCGTGATATTTCTTTTTGGAAATGGGCAGTAGTGATCTGTAGCAGGACATAAGTGGGACCCTAGTCTTGGGCTGGACTTCAACATCGAATAATTTGACAACAGAATTCATAGATGTTTTTATAGAAACAATAAGTGCGTTCGCGGGTGCCAATTAGCAGCAAAACGCATGCGCACTTTAAAATGATATAAATAAAATCGTTAATAGATAAATATACAAGGTATATTTACCTAGTATAATTTTATAATTAGTTATTAATATTAATTAAATGTAAGTATACCTCGTATATTTACCTATTAACGGTATTATTTATATTACGTGAGGTTTGTCACCTAATGTGTTTGTCTTTCTTAAAAGTTGCAATCCGAACTTTACTTATTTTGCCAGTAAGATTTCCTTTGAAATATTTGTCTCCAATGTTATCAAATTTTTTAAATTGATCATAAGATATTCGGTCAACATTAAATGGCGATGGATTCTTTCTAGCAGTTGAGAAAATGGTGAGCCATTGGGAAGGTGCATAAACAGTTGTATGTTTAAGGTTATTTTCAATGATGGCGTGAGACGTATCTACTGGCATATAAGTGTGCCCAGTTAGTAGGAAATTCAACTGAATTGTTTCAAGATTATTACATTCCTGCAAAGTTTGGTGAATCATACCCATAACAGTGCGGTTCCGGTTTTGCCCTGGACATTGGACAACAATCACAGTATAACAGCAATCGTTTAACATTTCCTCTGGCATCAACAGATTTAATGTATTTATGCAAAATTGTTGCTACTTCATTTGCACCTCGTTTACCATTAGATTCGTCCCAATAATAACAGAATACTTTACGAGTGCCGTTCTTGTAGAAACATAGGTTATAAACAGCCAGTTTTCTACTATAGCATAATAGAATTAAAGGTGAATATGGCGTATTCAAGACCTTTTGAAGATCAAAGCTGACGCATAATGTAAAAGAATCATCTTTGTGGATCTTTTTGTGACTTTTGAAACGGGCGTAACTTTCTTCTTTTTCTTTCTCATGCTGTTCTTTTTCTTTCAGTTTGTCAGGATCAGTGGTTTTTTCAAACACAAGGCATTTCTTGCACTTATCTTTCTTTGGTACATGAAAGCCGACGTTAAACTGCTCATGAAATATTTTGCGAAAAATTCTCTCACTCACAATATCCATACCTTGATTAATGACATTATTTTTATAAATTCCGTAAAGAGTTGGTATGGTCTTGAATTCTTCTGGTAAATAAACTTTACTGGAATCTTGGCGGCCATAGTGCGATGGTAAAGCAGGCAAACTTTTTATAAAGTTTATAATGGCATCCAGAGTAGTTTGTTTGGTTTTATTTGACGGCTCCATCTTTCCTCTCATGTTTTCCTTGGCACATCCCCACTCTGCATTTTTAACAATACTATAAATAGTTTTATCTGAAACATTCATAGTGGCTGCTAAGAACTGTAAGCATACATTTCTCTTACCTTCTCCTTCATTTATAAAATATTTTATAGTACAGTTGCATTTTTCAGACTCACTGCGCTTGCGCTTCACACCTACTCTTTGCGCCAATGATACCAACCAATTTCGTCGTCGAGTTGTATCCAGTTTCCAGAAATGGTTAGATATGCTTTCTCTTCTTTCTTCTGGGATAGATCCACAGTTATTGTCACATTTTTTTCCTTTACATGGATTCGGGAGAAATTTCTTGGCTGGTACTGTCACTCCCTTCTTAATTGTATATTCTTCCCCAGCTCTCTTCTTCTTAGATCTTTCTTTTCTTTCATTATTTTTTCTTTCCGTGAATCCAGCGTCACCTATAGTTTCTTCTTCTATGCCCGATCCATTCGTTGTTGGTTTTATTCTTCTGAAATTCTTTTTCTTTTTTCTTGTTTTACCCGTTGACTCTGCATCATTTGTTTCCTCGTCGCTTGCACTTTGTACTGGCAACCAGTCGTATGAATCCTCATTGTCGCCGTAAAAAGTTGAAAAATCTTCTTGATCAGTCATGTAATCGATCTCTTTTGCATTTACGAACAGTTTTTTTTCTTTTCAACAATATTTGTATTATTTGATTGTTCTTTATTCATCTCAGTTACTTTAAGACTATATCAATGTGTGGTGTATTTAAATCCATGCTATATGAGGGTTGTGCCAAATTTTCACCTTCATCAGGACTGTTTCTCGATATAAGTTTATGATTGTGAGTTAGTCCTCTTACTAGTATAATACGAAAGCAGTATGCAGTATGTTATGCATAACCGACATTCAAAACATGGTTGCGCCTCCTAAGCGCCTATTATTCGTTTTGAAATTCAAATAAAATTATCTAAGCGACACGTTTGGCACAACATTAAGGTAAGTAAAACTATTTAAGCGACATTCGGTTCCAAACTAATTAGTCAGGTAAAATTATCTAAGCGACATCAAGTCGGTATCGTTTTTTTATGTAAAATTATCTAAGCTCTTTTTTATACCTATTTCGCAACAAGCAAAAATGTCTAAGCACAAATGATGTCAAATACATTTTTAGGAACAAATGTATAAGGACACGTTTGGATGATATTTCTGTTTGTATAAAAATCGGTAAGCGACTATGATAGCAAAATCTAGAACAGGAAAAAATACCGTATTGCTTGGTGCATATGATTTTACTTTCAGTAAATTTATCTAAGTTAACGGTTAATATAATTTTAAGACAGGAACAAATTACTATTCGTTTTTTCTTATAACTCAAACTGTCCAACCAACCGATATATATAGAAAATTAGGAATTTTTTGTTGCTTAGTCAGTTGAAAACGTGAGAATACTTAATATTCACGTACTTCCTAAGTGACAACAAATCTCAACGCAGCGCTACGAGACCCAGACCAATCGACGCGGATTTTTATGGCGAGTCGAATGATATATATGTTACAGTTCAAGTTGATTCTCAGTTAGAGTTGACTCCAACTAGTTGGAGTCAACTCCAACTGAAACGAGCAGTAAAAGTTGATTTTAAAAATTTAAATCAACTTTTACTAGTTGGAGTTGACTCTTCCTGGATCAATTCAGTAAATGTTGATTATACGAGAATCTCAAGTGCATTTTTGATGAGTGTGCGTTTCTTTGTTTTGACCGTTTCAACTACTTATTAGTATAGTCTGTAACGTCGCCCCCGTTAGGTAAATTATTCTGATTCGATTTTTTGCACAAACTTACTCAAAGAAATATATCCGTATAACAATCCTTATAACAAATACACAGGGTGTCACGCGGTACCGCGGTCGAAAAATTGTTTAACCAATTTTTGTTAACCAAATTCACAGAAATAATTTTTATCTACTCTATCTCATATTATGTAAAGCAGCCGTTCTCAATATGTGGTACATGTACCACTGGTGGTACATATCATTATTTACGGTGGTACACAAAACACACAAAAACTTAAAATAGTAGTACATAGTAAGTCTTGATTATACAATCTAAAAATATAGAAATATAATAAAAGAAACTGTAGTTGGTACATGACTAGTGTGACCAACTAGCCCGAAAAATCCGGGACATGGCCCGAATTACGAAGTCGTACCCCGGCGTCCCGGAAAAGGCTTCCGGGTCATCCGAATTTTCTACGTTTCGGTAAAATTCTATTTTGACATTTTGAATAGGTTATTTTCCTAAGAATTCACATCAAATTGAATTGGTGGAAGGAAAAAAGTCGACAATTTCTAGAAAGTAATACTAATACCACATCCAAAACGCATGCATTTTATATCGTGGTATTATAGTTCTACGAAAACTCCGGAATTCCCGTTTCTGTATTTTAATTATCGTCTTCTGAAAAGACGATACCACCGCCTAATACGCACTTAGCGCTCATTGTTAATAATTAAAGATAAAGCTTAGTAATAAAATAGTGACAAAATTTCGGCTGGATCTTGTAGAGGGGGCTATAAACTTTGGTTTGGTCACTTTCTGACTTTCATAATAATGGATTTTAACCGAGTTATTAAGCCTTGAAAATGGCTATTTTCGCATTTTTCAAATTTTAAATCGCGTATAACTCGACAACAATCAATTTTAGAGAAAAATCACAAAATACCTTTTTTGCTCAGAATTACCCAAATGATCTAAAAAAATATTGTTCGAAGTGAAAAAATTATTTTTGTGAATTTGTCTAAAAAAAATTGTTTAAACAATTTATCGATCAAGGTACTGCCTGGCACCCAGTGGATTTGTTATAAGGACCTCTTTTTGAGTATGTAAGTTTGTGCAAAAAATTCGAATCGGAGTAATTTACCTAACGGGGCGACGATACAGCCTAGAATAATTTGAACATTTTCAGTAACAATTAATTTCTAGAATCGGCTGTTTGTATGAATCAGAATCAACTTTTACTAAATGGCATTGGGAAGAGTATACTTTTCCTAGTTGGAGTCTACTTTTACTAGTAAATGTTGAATATAAATCTTCATTTTATATTTATAATCAACTTTTACTGAAACCAGCCCCTTGGTACATCCATAATGACGCAATACATAGAGATCTTCAGGTACTATCAGTCTCCGAAGAGTCCAACTGGATAATCAACTTGAACTGTAACATATATATGTCGTTTTACCAAATCTTGTCGGTTAGGAAGGATTGCCTTTCATGCGTTGATATATAGGTACTTACACCATTTTTTTTAACTTTTTTATAAGCTATATTTTTTTTATAAAATACTTACTTTTGAGTTATTTGCGAAAATCCGTCTAAAAACTTGTTTTTTTTTTTGTTGAAAAATGAACATTTTACTCGCAAATAACTTGAAAACTATTGACAGAGAAAAATCTTTATAGAAGAAAAGTTATTTAAAATTAGTCATTTTATCCAATTGCGGACTTTTTTGAACGTATGTTTTTTCATCCCCGACAAGGGGTGAAACTCACATTCTAAAGTTCAGTTTTCTGGTTTATTTCAAGCACCTACATACCTTCAAAAAATAAATAAAAAACATGACACCAAATGCCTTAAGGGGCGCCAAAATCCGTTTTTGCACACAGGTGCCAGTACCCCTTACGGGGGCCCTGTCTGTCAGGATCGGTTAGGTAGGTCCAAGGGATCATATCGCTTCAATCTCTTCGCTTGTTGCTTGTTGAGAAGATTATGTGCCAGGGTGTTTGGATGTACCCGCAACCTATTTTGATATTGTTCAGAAGATTTTTTGCACTCTTCGGAGACTGATAGTACCTGAAGATCTCTATGTATTGCGTCATTATGGATGTACCAAGGGGCATTAGCGATTGTTCTTAGAGTTTTGGATTGAAATCTTTGTATTTTCATAATATTAGATTTGCTAGCTGATCCCCAGAGCTGCGAACCATATGTTCAAATGGGTTTTATTATTGTTTTATATATAAGCAGCTTGTTATCGATCGATAGGTGAGAGTTTTTTCCCAACATCCAGTAAAGTTTTCTCTATACAATTCCCAGTTGAAGTCTTTTCGTCCATATATGTTTGGTCCAAGTTAGTCGTTTGTCAAGGTGAATACCTAGATATTTTTCGTCATCTTTTTGAGGTAAAGGATGTCCATCGAGATTAAGTTGTGGACATGTACCTCTTCTTAGAGTGAATGTAATGTGTGTGGATTTTGAGGGGTTTACTCTAATTCTCCAGAGTTTAAGCCATTCATTTGTTTTGTTCAGATGTAGTTGCAGTCTCTCTGATGCTATTATTGGATTACCATGAGAGGCCAGGAAAGCAGTATCATCTGCGAATGTTGCAAGTGTTAGGTCGTTGCTTGTTGGCAAGTCAGCCGTATATATTAGGTATAGGATCGGTCCGAGCACACTACCCTGAGGTACACCAGATAGGATGGGGTAGAGTTTTGTATAGGCTTCACTATATTTTACCAGATATCTCCTTTCTGTAAGGTATGATTGAAGCAGTTTGAAGTAAGTGTAAGGTAGGTTTTTCTTTAATTTGTACAGAAGTCCTGTGTGCCACACCTTGTCAAAAGCTTGAGAGGCGTCTAAAAAGGCTGCAGTGCAGTATTGCTTGTTTTCGAGACTAGTTCTTATTGTTGTGTACAGTCTGTGAACTTGTTCTATTGTACTAGGTTGATTACGAAATCCGAATTGATGGTCAGGTATGAGACTCTTCTCTTCTAATATTGGTTTTATTTTTCTTAACAGAAGTTTTTCAAACACCTTAGAGATGACTGGGAGCAGACTTATCGGTCGGTATGAGTTGACATCTTTTGGATCTTTTCCAGGTTTTTGAATTAGTATAATCTGTGCCGCTTTCCATTGCAACGGGAAGTAGTGCAGACTTAACATAGCATTAAAGATCATAGTGATTATTCTGTAACAATCATCGGTTAGTTCCTGAAGGACCTTACCCGGTATGAGGTCGAATCCTGGTGCCATATTAGGTTGTATCTCATTATGTATTATCTGTTTTACTTCTTTAATGTTAAACTTGGAGATTGGCAGTTCCATTTGATATGGAGCCTCAAGAAAAGAATGAAATGGTTCTTCTTCTTCTAATGGTACTACTCTAGTAAAGGGACTAAATACTGTCGAAAGATGTTCTGCGAATGTCTCGGATTTCTCTGTGTCTGTTCTTGCCCATTTACCTTTGGCATTTTTTAAAGGAGGTATGGCGTCTTTTGGTCCTTTTACTTTTCTCGTCGCCTTCCATAGCGAATAGTTAGTGTCTTTGAATGGAGTCAGATTTTCTAAGTAAGTTTGAATCCCCCTGTTTTTTTCTTCTTTTAATAGATTTTTAAGACTTCTGGTAATTCTGTTTAGATTTTCTTTGTCAATAGGTGCATGTGTGTTTTGCCATTTTCTCCTAAGTTTTCTTTTTTCTTCAATCATGTTTTTTGCACTCAGAGAACAATTTATGGTTTCCTTCCATAATGTTTGTTCAGGTGTAGCACTCCATCCCGCCTTTTGTATGGAGGTAGTAAGTTGTTGTACTGCATTTTCAATTTGTATTTCTGTTTTAAGTGGCAAATTCGTTGATATTTGGTCTGTTAATGCACTTCGGAATATGTTCCAATTTGTTTGGTTATTGGTTAGTACTGGAGGCTTATTTCTGAGTATGACTTTGGAGTCTAGGTCAATTAGAATGGGAGAATGATCTGACGAGAGGTCCCAGCATGATTGTATTGCTAAGTAGTTAAGAGAGATACCTTTAATCACACGGAAGTCTAAGAGATCTGGTATTTTATTTGGATCTGTAGGCCAATAAGTTGGTTCTCCTGTAGATATGTGTTGTAGATTGTTTCCTATTATCGACTTACAGCAGTTGTCTACCCCTTGTTGTGATTATTCTAGAGCCCCAGTGATGATGTTTACAGTTAAAGTCTCCTCCTGCTATGAATTTGTGTCCAAGTGAACTAAAATAGGTATTAAATCTATATATATATATATATATATATATATATATATATATATATATATATATATATATATATATATATATGTTCGGAAAGATTTCCGCGGTCAGGTAAATGAAAATTACTAAGTTCTCGGGAAGAACCGCGTTGAGAATTTATAACTCGACGTTTCGGCACCCTTTTTGGAGCCATTATCAAGAGGGGTATGGTTCCGTTCGAGTTCGGGGTCTCAATCTGCCTACTCCCCTCACTCGTGACGTACCAGTAGTGTCTTGTTCTCTAGGAGAACGGTCAAGCGGCACTGAGGTCTCAATCTGCCTACTCCTCAGTGTCGAGTGACGACCTGTCTTCGCCTGTGTAGCTCCTTTTATACTCTCAGTGCGCGCGGGAACTGTATGCGCGGGAGAGGCCTGAGTGGGATCGACTGACGTGGGGATTCGCCGAAGCAGCGGTCGCCATGTTGCCGGCAGTCTTTTGGCGTCATCGCGTGTGTTTAGGCTGTGAGGGCGTTTTTCAATTTCGATGGCTTCACGGATGATTCTCGATTTTAAGGAGCGGACAGGGGCGATGGTTTTTGCTTTCTCGAAATCTATTTGGTGACCTGTCTGAATATGATGTTGGGCAAGGGCTGAAGTAGTGTCGGAATGTTTTACAGATATGGAATGTTCGTAGTAACATTCTATGTATGTAGTAATGTTCTACGAACATTCCATATCTGTAAAACATTCCGACACTACTTCAGCCCTTGCCCAACATCATATTCAGACAGGTCACCAAATAGATTTCGAGAAAGCAAAAACCATCGCCCCTGTCCGCTCCTTAAAATCGAGAATCATCCGTGAAGCCATCGAAATTGAAAAACGCCCTCACAGCCTAAACACACGCGATGACGCCAAAAGACTGCCGGCAACATGGCGACCGCTGCTTCGGCGAATCCCCACGTCAGTCGATCCCACTCAGGCCTCTCCCGCGCATACAGTTCCCGCGCGCACTGAGAGTATAAAAGGAGCTACACAGGCGAAGACAGGTCGTCACTCGACACTGAGGAGTAGGCAGATTGAGACCTCAATGCCGCTTGACCGTTCTCCTAGAGAACAAGACACTACTGGTACGTCACGAGTGAGGGGAGTAGGCAGATTGAGACCCCGAACTCGAACGGAACCATACCCCTCTTGATAATGGCTCCAAAAAGGGTGCCGAAACGTCGAGTTATAAATTCTCAACGCGGTTCTTCCCGAGAACTTAGTAATTTTCATATATATATATATATATATATATATATATATATATATATATATATATATATATATATATATATATATATATATATATATATATATATATATATACAACAGCGCCAACAGGCCTTATAGGCCTACGGCTTCTAAATTCTGGATAAAATTTCTCCATTCTTTTCGGTCCTCTGCACTCTTCCTCCAGTCCTTCACCCCGATTTCTTCTAAATCTCTCTCAGCAGCCTCTAACCATCTCTTCCTTGGGCGACCTAGTCTCCTTTTTCCTAATGATCTGTCATTCAATATTCGTTTGACGTTTCTACTTTCTGGCATCCGAGTAATATGTTCCAGCCATCTAACTTTTTGGGCTCGTATTGTTGTCGTTATTTTTGGTCTCCCATAAATCCTCATTACTTCTTCATTTGTTCGTCTCCTCCAGGTTTTCTCCGCTATCTGTATACCTCCAAAAATCTTTCTAAGGACCTTCCTGTCCCATATCTGTATCTTCTTCTCCTCTTATTGATTCATTACCCACGTTTCGCTCGCATACAACACTGTGGGCCGTATTATCGTTTCATACATTCTGATTTTCGCGTGTATTGATACATTTTTTGCTTTTACTATCGTGTTTAAGGCACCCACAACTCGACTTCCCTTCAATAATCTTTTATCTATTTCTTTTTCTTCCCTTCCAGTACTGGTTACAGTCACTCCCAGGTATTCGAATTCTGATACTTTCTTAAATTTATATTCATATCCTTCTCCTTTCATTTTTATATAGTTATCTTTTTTATTTAACTCTCCTTTCGTTACCATGTATTGTGTTTTTCCTTGGTTGATTCTTGGTTGATTCTTAATCCATACCTTTTTGCTTCCGCTTCGAACTTTTGGAATATTTTTTGGAGATGTTCCTTTGTCCTTGTTAGGATGACTAGATCATCAGCGTAAGCTATAAACTGCTGTCTGTTGTTAAATATGGTACCGCTTGTACTAATTTTTATCCTTCTTATACTTTACTGAGTTTTTTATACTTCTTTACTGAGTCGTAAGCCTGTTTAAAGTCAATGAACAAAATGTGTAGTCCAAAATTTTGTTCGTAGCTGTTGTTCTGTATTAGTTTTAATAAACATATTTGATCTGTTGTGGATCTTCCTGGTCTAAAACCTTCTTGGTATTCTCCAATGATCTTATTTACCTCCTTTTTCAATCTATTTCGGATGATTTTTGCAAGTATTTTATAGGCCACTTCTAATAGCGATATTCCTCTCTATCGACAAACTACAGATCTTAATGTTTTTCTGATGATTCAGCCACAAGAGGACAATCAGATGGTGAGGTAGAGGGGTGTAGCATCCATGAAGAAGAATAAAATAAATTAAATATTGGCTTGAAGAAACTAAAAATGGAAAAGGGGATGGTCCAGATGACAAGAGTTTTGGAATTCTAAAACTATTGGACGAGGAAAATATTAATTTTTGTACGTACGTTTATTAACAGAATATGTAATAATGGAAAAATATCTGGGCAATAAATCTACATTTCTATAGCTACCTAAAAAACCAACTCAAAAATATATGTATTGTTTGATAAATTCTCTTAAACAATTCTACGGATCTTTTAATTTAGGTTATGAAGAAAGATAACTATAAACGTTAGTATATAAAAGCCAATTTGGTTCCCTAAAATAGTATGGCATGGCCGCATGGACACAAATTCGATACTAGGAACCGCTGAAGGTAGAGAGCAATTTGCTGAAGTTATAGCCAACCTTCAGTAATGAGAAAGCACCTTAAGAAGTAATAGTATGGACACTAGAGATGCCACATTCGCATTGCAAATATTGATCCAAAAAAGACTCGTTCTTCTTTAGGAGAAGTGTTTGTTTTATTTTTGATTTTATTATTATAATGCCAGTAGTTTTTACCTTTTTTATTTTCGTCGTATGTGAATAAGAAACTTTACCATTTAAGGACAATCCAAGAAATCTTGTCTACAGAAATACTTTTACTGATAAATTCCCAGATTTCACAGCAAATAATGGTTCTATTAAACATTTCTGTAACAGAAAAAAAGATCATTTGCATCGGTTTGATATTGTCATACCTAAATGTTTTCCATACACATATATGACCATAATCTAACTTGGATTCAACGCATAACATCATATAACTTTGTACATACTTACGTTCAAAAACTCCACTAAACATGATTTAACTAGTTGCCATTTTAGAAAAACCCTTAGAGGTTATAAAAATCATACCCAGACAGAGTCGGAAAAATGAAAGAATACCCATGAACGAACATATAAAACACGCTGTATTTTCCTGTCAGCGTGTCATACAAAAAATTGGCCAGCGCAAGTACATGTAATGATTATTGTTACATGTACTTGCACTGGACAATTTTCTTTGTGACACGGTGACAGGAAAATACAGCGTGTTTTATATGTTCGTTCATGGGTATTCTTTCATTTTTCCGACTGTACATATTATACTGATGTATAATATACAAAATTCAAAATAAATTGGGTAGTGCAATATATCACCGGAATTCTGAATACAAAGGATCATACCGGTTGCCTAATGAAGTTTTAATATTATATACTGCCAAATTATCAGTAGTAATTGCACAAGAGCTCTAAAATTCTATATTAATTTTAGAGTTCGAGTGCAATTTGTTGCGATTATTTCATGAATAAAACTGTTCAAAACCAAAATTTTATTGTAATTTATATATGTAAGTACCAATTAGTGAAATGAAACACACAGTTGTTATAAATATGTATTTGACGGTTGAAAGTCATCACTTTTATAATTTTTAAAACATTTGTCATTAATGTCACTGAATGCATTTTTTCGTAGCAACGAAGGGCATCTGACGTAACATGCTTAACGACAGGAGATTATCAAAAATTATCACTTTAATTTGCATGTCTGTAGCTTTCTATTGGTCAGAATCTCCTATGAATGAAATAATCAGCTTTATTACTTGCGTCAAATTATATTAGTCTGGGCTGATTATCGGAGAATAGGCCATTTTTGGGAAAAGTTATTTACCAGCAATTTTATTGCTGGAATCGAATCTTATGATTGTATATATTAATAATATAGATAAGCAAAGTCCGCAGATAGTGTGCTACTTTTTTTATAAACAAAAGGGCGCCCGAAAATCGTGTTTTTTTCAATTTTTGCTCTATAACTCCAAAGATTTTAACTTTAGAGCAAAAACACTCAAATAAAAATTCACCGCAATTAAATTCTTCATAGAGACGTGCTTTTTTCGATTTACTTCGACGAAAACTTTCCCCAGAAAAAGCGGGTTTTTCCAACAAAATCTTTAATTTTCAACTAAACTTTTAGGTAAGTAGTTGTTAATCAATAATTAAATGTACTAAATGTACAAAACTTGGTAACGTAAAAGCTCTTTCCATATGTATTATAATTCCAGAAGCCGATGGAAATTGAATGAACAGTTTAGCAACAATTGAAATGTAAATTAAAAATCTACGGTCTCTATAATAACGACAATAATTATGATGCATAAGCATAACTATGATTTTTTTATAAAAAGACACAATACCTATCTAATGAACTTTACAGAATTGAAATTGGACTCTTTAAGCGGCCTCAGGAATATTTTAAAATTATAAACAATTTTTTGGCTTATAAACAAAGAGAATATCTCGGGAAATATTAAATTAAATTAAATTGTGAAAACGGTATTCGAAAGACAGCAGCAGGACGAAAAAACGTTTAATTATGACGAGTGGTTCCTGAGATACAACCGGTCAAACTTGACCTAAATTTACGGCAAAGATATAAACAATAGGATCATAATTTTCAAACCATCACCTTTTTATTTTTGTCCTCTTTCTCCACACCAATTTTCGTATCTTTAAAATCCTCATAACATATATTATTATAATAAAAACTATCGATAATACGTGTGAAAATTGTCAAAAATAGCAAAATTCCAATCAAAAATTAGGTTGGAGAAAATGTAACCCACAAAGTTCAAAATCGGTATACGTTAACAAAATGCATTTTCTCGGCTTCCCATGGAGCAATTTCCTTCATTCTTTTTTTGTTCCCAAGTAACTCCAGTAGAGCCATCGAACTAATGCATTATTAAATGTCAAACTTGCTTTTGTTTTGTTATAATAAATTAATGTATTTATTGTAACACAATATTTTAATTTGTTTAAATAAAAATTGTTTAAATAATTGTACAGCTTTCAAATGCGAATATTTATGTTTTTAACTTTAGAAGGTACACTTGTAGTAAGTTTATCTAAAAAAAGGCCTACAACTGGGAAAAATATGTAATTTTCTGTTCTTATAAATAAATTAATCTATTATACCAAAACAAAAGCAAGTTTGACATTTAATAATGCGTTAGTTCGATGGCTCTACTCGAGTTATTAGGGAGAAAAAAAAGAATGAAGGAAATTGCTCCATGGGAAGCCGAGAAAATGCATTTTGTTAACGTATACCGATTTTGAACTTTGAGGGTTACATTTTCTCCAACCTAATTTTTGATTGGAATTTTGCTATTTTTGGCAATTTTCACACGTATTATCGATAGTTTTTATTATAATAATATATGTTATGAGGATATTAAAGATATGAAAATTGGTGTGGAGAAAGAGAACAAAAATAAAAAGGTGATGATTGGAAAATTATGATCATATTGTTTATATCTTTGCCGTAAATTCCGGTCAAATTTGACCGGTTGTATCTCAGGAACCACTCGTCATAATTAAACGTTTTTTCTTTTAAAAGAAGCGCCCTGCCGCTCTCTTTCGAATACCGTTTTCACAATTTAATTTAATTTAATATTTTCCGAGATATTCTATTTGTTAAACCTAAACTACTGTTATATTCCTATTTGATAGGAGAATTAAAATTTATAATTAGAAGCAAAATTCAAATTAATATAAAAGATCTTCAATTTTCTCAACCACGGGCATGTAAATTTAGAACAACCTGTATACAACAAATTATTATATTTAGTTTTTAAGAAAGTGATTCGAAGAAGTGTACGAAACTCGGTAACAATGCGCCTAAGATAAACAAGTTGAGTGACGCGGCCCATTATAGTGTTCGCGGAAGATTCGATCATTAGCCTACGCTAAATAAGACGCAGTGAAATTGATAATAGGTCATTAAGTTTTGTAAAAAGTAGAAAGTAAGTTTAAATTGGGAAATGATTATTTTTTCTTGAAATCCATTAAACATATTTAGAAAGATTAAAAGTTGGTATTGAGGAATACGGCGAATTAAAATTTGTGGTGGAATGTTGATTTTTGAATCTGGAAGGGATATTGAGAAAGTAGGGAAATGAATGAGGATGAGAGATCAGAATGTTTTGAGCTGTGGAGAGGCGAAGTCTAGTGGTGGACGGTAGTGTACGAAGAGTGAAAACGCCGGTATAGTTCGTGAGTGTTGAGTACCCATCGGAACGAGAGGTAGGCCGAGTCGAGAGAAAAGAATCTCCTTGAGCAAAGAGTGTCCCGGTGGCTGATTGAAGTGGTTCGAAAAAGGTAGAACACAGCATCACGAGAAAAGCAGGAACGTGAGCGATACGAGGTAGTTTTCAAAGGAGAACATTACTGGAGGCCAGGACGAGTTTTTCATCGCAACCAAGGGTAGGAGGAAACGGGTTTTTGTGTGAGGACATTCGCAGTTCACCAGATAAAGGTCAGTCTCATTTGTCAAGACATGAATGTATGGGTTTTTGTATTAAATACCACATTAAAAATTGAAGAACATAATCGCTAATATCAGAAGATTTTCATCAAACTTAAATCAATTTGTTGCTAATAAATCCTAATAGTTTCATTATTAATAAAAGTTTTAAATTGGAAACCAAAAGGAAATAAGATTCCCATTTTTAAATGTTTGTATTAAATAAATATAAGATCTAACAAATATTAAGCAGTAATTGCCATTTATATAAAATAAACAAAATTTTGATTTATAATTGTAACCCATATGTGTGTATTATTTTATTTTTTTCCTATTCCGATTAGGAACCACTGAGAAATACTTAGAAGTCACGAAAGTAAGTAAGTAACTTTATAATTCGCCCTGAGATTGAAAACATATTGATATGTGATCTGGTTGATTAATTAGATTATCATTAATGCATTAATTAAATTAAATTACATATAAGAATATCATCACATATAAATAAATAAGATCTCAACAAAATGTCGTCCAACGTGGTAAGCATTGAAAAGTATTTCTAGTGGCAAATTTGAAGGATAGAAAGAGAAAAGCCGGTAGTTGGAAATTTATATGCCTGTGGTAAAAAGTGAGATACTTACAGTTGATAACATAAAAATTTAGATCTCTTTAGGTACAAATTTTACATAACTGATTTAATACTTTATTTTTACGATATTTACATTTGATATATTTATGAACAATTTATAATTTGGGTGAGAAAAAGTCGTTTGGGTAACATACTAGTAAAATTTCATATTTGGCGGGGATAGTACTTCTTGAAAACAAATGTCTGTGACAAGAAGCCAAAGCAAAGACAACAAAAAACAAAAAGAACATTCAGACCAAGAAGATATTTTAGACACGACAATCATGGCATCAGAACAGCAAGAATTATCAGAATTAGAAAAGATATTACAACTGATGCAACTCCAGTCACAAAAACTGGATGACAATCAAAGAGAAACAAAACAAGCAATGGATGAAGCAAAAAGGACAATGGATAAAAATCAGGAAGAAACATCAAAGAAAATGGATGAAACACAACAAAAAATGGATGAAACACAACAAAAATTGGATCAAAAAATGGATGAAACAAAAAGAATAATGCAAGAAAATCAGAAGGAAACAAAACAAGCCATAGAAGAGAACAACAAGAAAATGGAGGAACGCATAGAAAAGTATGAAATGAAAATTCAAGATAAAATAAAGGAGTTAACGAATGGCCAGAAAAAGGAACTAGAAAATTTGGAAAATAAGTTGGAAAATGCTATTCAAGTAGACAGAGAAGAAGTGGAAAAAAGAATCACAGAAATAGAAAAACAAGTCACCGAAAACCGGACGCAACAAAATGTAGGAGAAAGAAGAGAAATGGTTATACATAGCACAGATGACGTGAAGATAAGGTTTGGCGGGGATGTAAGAAGATTACACCCAGTGCCGTTCATAAATAGCCTGAAAAAGAAAATACAACACATCGGAAATTTCGAAACAGCAAAAGAAACTATCAGAAACCATCTCAAATATGAAGCAAGCCTATGGTTCGATAGTAAAGAAGAAGAATTCGGCAATTGGCAACAATTTGAACAAAAATTTTTGAATTATTTCTGGGGAAAAGTCCAACAATTGGAAATTAACAAGGAATTGCAAAATGGGAAATACAATGATAGGATGGGGGTATCAGAAAGGACATATGCTTTACAAATTTACAATAATGCAAAACATTTACAATATAATTACTCATCGGAACAATTAGTCGAACTGATTGCAAGACATTTCGAAGAAACGCTGGAAGACCATATCACATTGCAAAACTACAAAGACATAGATAGTCTATGCCAATTCTTACAAATAAGAGAATCACGTTTAAGAGAAAGAAAATCAAGAAGGTCGCGAGAAGATTACAGGCCCCGAGAGACACAGGATTACAGAGAGAGAAATCAAAGTAGGAGAGACTATACAAGACGAGATTTTAATCCCAGAAGGGAAAACGAAAATAGAGACAACGGAAGAGGAAATTATGAACAAAGAAATAGGCAATGGAATGAGGACAGAAATCGAGAATACCAGAATAGAAACATCACACGCTCAAATCAAGAAAACAGAAATAATGGTAGACAAAATGAACAGGGATATCGAGAAAACCGAAACAGATCCGACAGACCAAGAGAAAATAGAAGAGAGGTAAATAATACCCAGACAGAAGAATATCACGGAGAGAGAAATTATGACGAAAATATAAACAACGATGAGCAACCGGCGGTTTTTTCACGACGGCGCTCACTAAAAACAAAAAAACAAACAGGAATCTTTTGTCACCCCAAGGAGTTTATTAAATTGGCAGGAAACAACGAAAAGAAAAATGGAGTTAATTTAAAATTTGTGGATGGATTTATCAACGAGAAACCAATTAAAATTATGATAGATACTGGATCGGAAATGACATTGGTTAACAGAAAACTAATAGAAGAAGTTAACTTAACAAATTTAATTTACAAAATACCTAGGGTAAATTTAGTGGGCGCAAACAAACGGACATTGGCAACTATAAATGAAGGCATACGAGTAATGGTACGACTGGGTAAGAATATCTATGCACTACAATGTGTAATAATGCCAAATATGTCACATGACATGATAGTAGGAGTTGACGAATTGGCAGAAAAACATGTAGTGATAGATTTTAAAAATAATACGAGGAAACTAACAGAAGAAAAAGAAAAAGAACAGGACAAGGAACAGGAGAAACAAAATATGGACGAATCGCAAGGACAAAGAAGAAAAGGGAGAAAAAGTCAGAAAAAGATAAAAGAAAATGAAACCTATGGCTCCTCCAAAGAAGAGTTGAGCCCAGAAGAAGAAAAATTGAGAGTATCAAAAGCAAAAGAAACCTGGGATTCCTCAAAAGAAGAGACGAGCTCAGGAGAAGAAGAAATAAAGCTAACAAATGAAAGTGAAAAGAATATGATTGAAACAGTGGTATTTGAAGAGGAGGTATATGCAAACGAGGATGCAGAATGCACGGTAAACATATGTGAAGAGTCTGAGGAAAAAGACAGAAAATTGATATGTGGAGAAGGAAAAGAAAAAGAATTGCGGTTGATGTTAAGAAACTACGAAAATTTCATACGAACTAGAAACTACGAACATTCATTTGAGGTGAAAAACTTGGGAAACTTTCGATCAAAGACTTACCCGATTCCATAAAAGTATCGACAAGAGATTAAAGTAAGGAAATATACAGGGAGTTGGTTTTGCCTCGAGAAAATTTATTTAAAAATGCAGATAAATTTTATCGAATACAAGGCGGGGATTTGTTATATTCCTATTTGATAGGAGAATTAAAATTTATAATTAGAAGCAAAATTCAAATTAATATAAAAGATCTTCAATTTCCTCAACCACGAGCATGTAAATTTAGAGCAACCTGTATACAACAAATTATTATATTTAGTTTTTAAGAAAGTGATTCGAAGAAGTGTACGAAACTCGGTAACAATGCGCCTAAGATAAACAAGTTGAGTGACGCGGCCCATTATAGTGTTCGCGGAAGATTCGATCATTAGCCTACGCTAAATAAGACGCAGTGAAATTGATAATAGGTCATTAAGTTTTGTAAAAAGTAGAAAGTAAGTTTAAATTGGGAAATGATTATTTTTTCTTGAAATCCATTAAACATATTTAGAAAGATTAAAAGTTGGTATTGAGGAATACGGCGAATTAAAATTTGTGGTGGAATGTTGATTTTTGAATCTGGAAGGGATATTGAGAAAGTAGGGAAATGAATGAGGATGAGAGATCAGAATGTTTTGAGCTGTGGAGAGGCGAAGTCCAGTGGTGGACGGTAGTGTACGAAGAGTGAAAACGCCGGTATAGTTCCGTGAGTGTTGAGTACCCATCGGAACGAGAGGTAGGCCGAGTCGAGAGAAAAGAATCTCCTTGAGCAAAGAGTGTCCCGGTGGCTGATTGAAGTGGTTCGAAAAAGGTAGAACACAGCATCACGAGAAAAGCAGGAACGTGAGCGATACGAGGTAGTTTTCAAAGGAGAACATTACTGGAGACAGGACGAGTTTTTCATCGCAACCAAGGGTAGGAGGAAACGGGTTTTTGTGTGAGGACATTCGCAGTTCACCAGATAAAGGTCAGTCTCATTTGTCAAGACATGAATGTATGGGTTTTTGTATTAAATACCACATTAAAAATTGAAGAACATAATCGCTAATATCAGAAGATTTTCATCAAACTTAAATCAATTTGTTGCTAATACATCCTAATAGTTTCATTATTAATAAAAGTTTTAAATTGGAAACCAAAAGGAAATAAGATTCCCATTTTTAAATGTTTGTATTAAATAAATATAAGATCTAACAAATATTAAGCAGTAATTGCCATTTATATAAAATAAACAAAATTTTGATTTATAATTGTAACCCATATGTGTGTATTATTTTATTTTTTTTTCTATCCCGATTAGGAACCACTGAGAAATACTTAGAAGTCACGAAAGTAAGTAAGTAATTTTATAATTCGCCCTGAGATTGAAAACATATTGATATGTGATCTGGTTGATTAATTAGATTATCATTAATGCATTAATTAAATTAAATTACATATAAGAATATCATCACATATAAATAAATAAGATCTCAACACTACATTGAGATAGAAATTAAGAGTCTATATTATGATATTATTTCCTCTGGCAGTTCAATTAATATTTGTTGGGTTAAAGGACATTCTGGAATAGTTGGAAACGAAGAAGTCGACAAATTAGCTAAATCTGTAGCTTTAACCAAACATAACATAAACAGCATACTTCTACCAGTAACCGATATAGAAAATATCAGTAAAAACCATTGCGAATAAAATTGGCAACGTTTATACAACCAAAGTACAACGGGAAAAATTTTTGAAATTGCCAACTAATAATTCCCAATGAGAGATAGTTTAAACGTGAGTCAAATAGGTTATTTTTAAACACAATAAACAGAATCAGATCAAATCAAGCACAAACCCCAGCATACAAACACAGCATAGGTAGGTATCAATGATAACCCATATTGCGCCTGTGGTAAAATTGGAGATCTACAGCACTTCATATTGGAGTGTGGACACTACAGACAAATTATTAAAATAATGAATGAAAAGTTAACGTTAATCGTTAACGTTAAAGTATCTAAATTGTCCTTTACCTGTCAATTTAAATGAAATTATTTTTCCGAAACATAGGCAGATGTTAAAATGTCTTTACGAATGTGTAACGTCCCGTAAATTTAGATTTTAAATATTCTTGGTAAATAAAATTAAAAATTGTAAACATGTGACACAAAATTGAAAAAATGTATCCACGAATATATTATAACACCCTTTAAATTTAGATTATAAGTATGCTTGGATAATTAAATTAAAAATTGTTATTGAAATACAGAACAAAAACAAAGAGTCTGGCTAACTGGCTATGCCAAAGCCATAATAAAAAAAAAATGTTTCCAAAAAATTAGCTTTTAAAAGAAAGTAAAACTATCCTTCGTCAGACTCATTCCAATCAATAATAAGTACTCGGTCATACTCGGTCGTCGCGGTGTGATAAAAGACGAGACTAATAATAAAACACATACTATATAACGTGACAATTCGCTGACACTAGATAACCTAACTGCTACAAAATAGTCGTCGTTTTTCGGTGGTCCCGGGTCTTCAACCTTTACGGCTTCACTTAAGTGGAGACGGTCGTGGATAAAATTTAGTATTCCCGGAATTCCACAACTATATATTTGATCTTATACATCGCCAGCTGGATTGCTCCAGAGGCCAATTACAATTCAATTCCATAACCTAGCAAGAGAAAAAATAACAAGACCAACCTCGAACTCACAACATTTATTGTTTGTCACACAAAAAGAAATTGACAGGTGTTTATTCCGACAGACATCAATACGTGAAATCCGCTAATATTCCTTCAGTTACAATATTTAGGCCATTTGGCTCTAGGTTTCTTTATAAACTACTAAAATCCGCTAATATCCCCCCCCCCAGGTACAATATTTAGGCCATTGGCTCTAGTGAAATCCGTCCCTCTCCCCAAAAATTGTCAATTCACTATCTCTCCCCCTGAATACTAAAATATATTAGGTAAGAAGTTAACTGTTATTGTAAAAAACTAATAATGAATCAACCCAGGGTCGTTAGCATTGGTACCAAGGCGAGCGACGCGAAAGAAACGAATATTTAGGGCATTAATTCCTATACCTTTACACTGTCATAACTATGACTATGAGTAGTTGAAAAAAATATATAATTAACCTTTAACTACCCGCGCATCAAGTTATAACATAACTACACGCGTGGCGTACTTTATACGCCACAAGAAAATTCACTTAAAAACAGTGGATTTGTTTATTTTTTTTTTTGAAAAAATACATTTAGTGGTTTGTTATAAACCTTATTCGGCATCAAGGAATACTTAGGGTTTATTCTCAGTAAGCCAATTGGGATTTATAACTGGAATCATGGAATAACTGGATTCCATGATAAATAAAATTTCTTATAATAAATTTTTTTAAATGTGATTTTTTACAGGAAAAAAAGTATTGTTTATAAAGAAAAATATGTTTTGTACCATAATGACTAAAAAACAATTGAAATATGTACTTATATTACTACTTATATTAATATAATCGTGGCGTATATTGTCCATCACCGGAAACCACAAATAATAAACTGTAAATTACGATCTTCCCAGAACGCCGATTAAAACGAAACTAAAACCAAATTGTAAAGCACATTCCACCGATAGGTTAGAGAGATAAACAAGGTCAAAAATTACATTTTTGAATATATTTGCAGTAGAATTCTTATATCTGGCGTACAAAATACGCCAGCGCGTGTAGTTAAAGGTTAAAACCACAAATGATACTCGTCGTGCCGCTGAAGTTACTCCATCACTAGGCCTTCTTCGCCGCCTTCCATCAGAAACAAGAAAATAGACCAGCGTCCAGTACGCAAACTTCTACCATCTGGTATAAAAGAAGCTGCCAAATGCTGGTATAAAATTATTGTCCGGTACAAGAACTTTCGCCCGGTACAAGCACCCTTAAAACAATAATAAAATCCCATTACTCTGTGTCATCAAACTGTACATACTTTTTCCTACGAGCGTGCAAAAATGTCTACTTTCGCGCACGCATTTTAGTTTAGAAAGTTTCACTTTTCCGCACGCGTGTTACTTTTCCGCACGCGGTTTTTACTTTTCCGCACGCGTGTTAATTTAGATATGTTAATATGGCTTTAAAGTAATTATAATACATGCAATAAACTTATATTTAGATATTATTTACAAATTTATTTCAAATATATCTTATTGTGTTCCTGTTTTAATGAAATTAACGCGACAATTCGATGAAATAAAATTATTTTGACATAATATTCGAAAGTCAAATCGGTAGACAATAACAGTCGTTTGGAATCATCGTCATGGAAACCAAGATCGTCGTTATGCTAACTAATTATATTGAAAGTTTAGTTTTGACAACCTTGTCAAAGAATTAATTTGTGTATATATTTTCATATTAATTAAATTAATTGATTAAGATTTGGTAATTTTTTAGACTCTTAGAAAAAATATTGTTCCAAACTCTTGCAGAAAGTCTCTTTTCCGCACTCGACTGCTTCACGTCGTTCGGCAAACTGCAGTCGCGTGCGGAAAAGAATGACTTTCTGCACTTGTTAGGAAAATAACTATATACATATTTAGTAGTACTCAATTTATACTACCAAATTAGTTACCATTTTTTTAAAGTGAAATGCAAATCAATAGCTTCTGCCCAAGAAAAATTAATTCACAAGTGAATATATGCCATATTTAAACAAATGCAAAAAATACATGTGCTCATTTTTTTAAATGTTTACTGAATTTAATAAGTCCAAAAAAATGGCATCTAGTAATGTAATAAAAAAACTGCTACAGTTAGTGTAGGACAGATTGTCCGTCGAATAAGCTAACAAATATGTGATGTCCCCCCGTAAAACGGCACAATAAAAAACTGTTTAAATATTATTACTTTCCGTCTACATAGAAGCCCCAAAAATTAACCCCCTAATATATTATATTATAATAATAATTACCTTGTTCACCAAGGGCCTCCCTATAATACTTCTATCTCCATGGAAAAATAGAAAAGACAGGCAGTACTTCAGCTTCCCCAAAATGACCCCAGTTTATCCACTTATACGTGCTGCCCCATAAGAAAATATGCATCATCCAAATTCCCCATTTCTTCAGAACCTTTTAATGATAATGTAACCAAATATGGCATTCTAAACAATTACCTGAAGACTGGACAAAATCTATAATAACAACAATTCATAAAAAAGGCAGCTTCCATAAATACGACAATTATAGAACTATTTCTCTTATATCACATGCCAGTAAAGTAATGCTACATATAATCACGAGGTTATATCTTCATATATGCCACGATGTTATATCTTCATAATGCCACGATACATATAATCTCCTACGATGTTATATCTTCTCAATATTGTATTACGGAGTTGAATCCTGGACACTCACTGAAGCAATGGAGAAAAAACTTGAAGCCTTCGAGATGTGGCTATACAGCCAAATCCTAAGGATATCATGGACGGACAAGATAACCAACGAGACCGTATTACGAAGAGTGGGCACAGAAAGAGAGGTGATGTATACCATTAAAAGAAGAAAGTTAGAATATCTCGGACACATAAAGTGAAACGGCACTAAATACAGATTACTGAAGGTAATCCTTCAAGGTAGTGTATTCGGAAAGCGACGAATTGGGAGAAGAAGAATATCATGGTTAAAGAACCTGAGGAAATGGTTCTCCACAACAACAACTAATCTATTTAAAGCATCCGTTAATTAAATATTTATAGCCAGAATGATCGCCGATATTCGAAACGAATAGGCACTAAAAGAAGAAGAACATATAAACAATGAGTGACTAAAAACATTCCTTCAAAGAGAAATTCCACAAGAGCAAACTGGATTTACCAAAGGTAGAGGTACTCGAGAACACCTGTTGAATATAAGACAAATAATCGAAAAATCTACGGAATTCAATATTCCACTGTACATATGCTTTATAGATTATCGTAAGGCGTTCGACAGGGTCAAGTGAAGACACTTATGGCGAATACTAAAAAAAGTAAGCGTACCTCAACACCTTATTTCGCTTATAACTGAACTATACGAACACACTACTGGATCAGTTAAAGTTCTTGACACACTTTCAAACGAATTTCATCCAGAACGGGGTGTCAAACAGGGATATATACTGTCTCCACAGTTATTCAATATATATGGAGAGCATATTATAAGAAGAGCACTTGCAGGATGGGAAAAAGGCATCTCAATAAATGGTCATAAAATAAACAACCTACGTTTCGCAAATGACACAGACCTTCTTGCAAATAGTCAAGCAGAGCTGATTGATCTTATACGACTGGTTGAAAACGAAAGTCAAATATTTGGCCTGCAATTAAACATATCAAAGGCAAAGATCATGATAGTGGATAGACTACATAACAATCATCCACACATAACCACAATTGATCGGTTTGAAGTTGTGAGCTCATACTTATATCTGGGATCATTAATTAATCACAAACACAGGGTAACTACAAGAAGAAATAAAAAGTATATGTGATCTAGCAAAAGTCGCCACAGCAAAAATGACCACAATATGGAAGGACTGTCAAATTTCAAGAGCGGTAAAAATGAGGTTGATCAACTGCTTAATATTCCCAATACTGACCTACGGATGCAAGGTCATAGATAGGGGTTAGGTTATCTCATAACTATGTGGGCAGAAGCGAGAGGGAGGGGAATGTCTACGTCACTCGTACGACAAAGTCAAGTTTGACAGTTGTTTGTGGTTATATTTCCGTATATTTTTGTGGAATTTTCTTATAATATCGTTTATTTGTTTAATATTTGTTGAGTTTTTAAGCATATAAGGACAATATTACTATAATTACTTATTTGGGTCCTATACAAAGGCAGTAATGACTTGTGAAGTGTGTTTTCGTAACCGTGTAAAGTTAGTTTAAAAATTATAATATTACACATAATAATATGTAGTTTTGTATGTTATAATAATAAAACATTTTTTAGATGAGTGGTGGTAACATTTGTAGCATAGCTATATGTAAAAGCAACTCCAAAATTCCTGAACCAGATGGAAACAAAATAATGTTTTTGGACATTTCCCAAATACCTTAACATTATCAAACAATAATGGATAATAAAATGTTACAAGATAAATGCGCCTCTAAACATAAGAAAATAGGTAGCAAACATTTCCTCGTGCCTGAATATATTAATATTATGTTACGTCTTTTTTATATTTTAACCTAATAATAAATTATTTATATTATTCGTTCTTTTGTTGTTGCATACCACCAAAAATTATAAAAGTGCTGCACATTCCACGAAAAACATAATAAGTAAGTACCTACATATTAGTATTTTTGATTTTAAACTTTTTCTTCTATTTGTTTGGATTTTTGTGCTAATTAAATTGTTTTCTCCATTTAAAACACACATAATAAGTGTTAAATGAATTCTAGTTTTTTGTTAGCAGACTATTGATTTTTAAGGGAAAAATTGATATAATTACCAATATAAGAACCCTTAATATACCTATACCCAAGAAAATCTCAAAATATATTGCAAAACTTAAGTTTTTGAACCTTTTATTAGCATTGACTCTTATGACAATTTTAAAATTGTCGTACGGATGACGTATTCCCGCCTTTAAAAAGCCAGCCTTTGATTGGTCTACAGTTATGAGACAACCTACGCCCTAATCTATTAAACTTGCTACGGATGTGAATCTTGGACCCTGAGAAATTGGAAAGAAGAAAGATAGACGCCACTGAAATGTTCTGTTGGAGACGAATTCTACGAATTCCTTGGACCGACCATAGAACAAATAATTCAATTTTAAGAGAGCTTAAAGTTAGCCAAATTTCTATGGAATTCGAGGTATTTCTTTAAATTGGTTCCAATCCTACTTGAATAATAGGAAACAACTAGTTAGAGCAAATGATACTGACTCTAGGCTCAAAAACATTGTATGTGGAGTACCACAAGGTTCAGTATTGGGTCCTCTTCTGTTTCTTATCTTTATAAATAACTTTTATAAATCACTAATTTAAAAATCGATGGGAAATTTTTTCTTTTTGCTGATGATACCAGTATCACTAGGAGCAACTCAACTATTGCATCTCTTCATGAAACTATAACTTCGGATCTACTGACGATAAAGACCTGGTCTGACTCTAATTTACTCTCTTTTAACGTAAATAAAACAGTAGCATTATCCTATAAAGGAGCTCTTCAACCTTTGCCTCTTAATAACAGCCAGATCAGTACCGTTGACTCTGTAAAATTTCTTGGTATTTTTTTAGACAGCAACCTCAAATGGTCCCTTCATATCGATTCGTTAAGTAAGAAACTCGCCTCGGCTTGCTATGCAATAAGATCTGTCTCAAGGGAACTCAATTTGGCATCTTCGAAAATAACATATTATTTTTCGTTGTTCGAGTCTCATCTTCGATATGGTCTTCCTTTTTGGGGTTCTAGTACAGCTACTCAATTTGATGTTATTTTTAAATTGCAAAAAAGAGCAATAAGATATATGTTTGGCCTCAGAAGATCTACACATTGCAGAAGTTATTTCAGAGATCACGGAATTTTAACACTTCCATCTTTATATATTCTAGAAACGGTTTGTTTAATTCGTAAACACCTTCATGTCTTTCCATCAAGGCCCAATCATCTTTACTCCACCAGAAATTCAATCTTTGACATTTTTTTACCGATTCCATCCACTGAGTTGGTAAAGCTACATTATATTCCGCAAAAAAAATGTACAACCATCTCCCGGCACAACTTAAATCTGCAACATCTTTCGCAAAGTTTCGTAAAATGACAAAAGCCTATCTATCTAAAAGACCATACTATTCAATAGAAGAATTTTTTAATGAATAACTAAGAAAATTGAGTTTCATACGGAGTAGCATAAACATTTCAGTTCCTTATGTATTTTATTTGATTTGTTGTAAGTATGTTCAATTTGCAATTTATATAAATTTTGCAATAAATTGGTTTTGTCTTGGATTTTATATCTTATATTGTACTGTACATATATTGACGATTTATCTAATTTTAGCAAATTGTAGTTGTTATTTGTTATTGATATTATGTTTTCTTTTGAGCTTTGTCCATAAAATTGTAAAAATTTTCAGTGACAATAAAGCATATTTCTATTCTATTCTATTTTAACGAATCTCCACTAAAGTCCATCTCCAACAATTAAAATATTTTGGACATGTTATGAGAGCAAACACAGAAAACATGGAAAGACTCATTATACAAGGAAAGGTGGATGGCCGAAGATCACGAGGAAGATCCCCAACAAGATGGATCGACCAAATTACGGGAATATGCAAAAGACCTATGCATCAGTTAAAAGAAATGACCAGAGACAGAGATCTTTGGAGACGGACAATGCACGACATCACGTCGACCACTACACTCCCTCCGGGGGGTCGTCAGGATTGAAGAGAGAGATCATATATTATCCCCGTATAGGGATGTCAAAAACCCTAAAAAGCTTAACTTAGACAAGCCGTGACACCATCTTTTTGAACGATCCAATAAAAGATGGGTGAGAAGTCGCTTCCGGCTTCTTCTCCAAAACGAGACTGTGTTCGAGAGACATACTTCCATTATCTATCATATAACCACCCAATGACGTCATGCTGCTACCGTTATCCCATCGACGAAATATTTATGATCATTGTCAACACCAGTTTAGAAAAGAGAAGGACGAACTTCACGTCATACATAGCCTCCGAATGTCAGACGTTTTCAAATGTAAACATTTTAATATTTTGTTGATTAATTGTAATCATTCTAATTGTTGTTTTTAAAAGTTTTTGACCGAAGAGGGCCCATAGGACAACGAGCAAGAAGAAAGATCGAGACTTGGGTACCAAGACAACATAGAAACTGATTTAAAATCTATTGGAATTGGAGCATGGAGAAGAGTTTCCAGAGACAGGGGCGAATGGTGGATTGTTCTGAAGAAGGCTTTGGCTCATAAAGGGCTGTAACGCCACTGACGATGATGATGATTCTAATTGTTGTAATAATTGTAATAATTGTCCCGCGTGTAATTATCGTAAGTGTAGTGTACACCAGTCACCCGATAAACAGGAAACAGTTACACGATAAACAGGAACCTACTAAGTATTCGGAAATCAGTAGAATCTATTCTGCTTACTAAATCCATCCGAGGCTTTTAATAGTGTAGTACAGCTGGAATACATCCCACTATCAAACTACCCCCCACACAGGACCCTAAATCTATAGACACCATCCCAGAAGAACAACAACTCAAAAGAAACAACAAATATTCACACATTACAACGTAAGCAAGCATGATCCTCCTTCTAAACCGGTAGACCATAAGTCCCAATCAACAAATGTCAAAATATCAACGTGAATTATACTTTAAAACCGTTAGACCGTCACTAGGCATGCATTAAGTTAAAATAACAATTGTCATGTTACGACGCAACAGGGTCGTTACAACTCTCATGTCCCGTCTATAATAATCAACGAAATAACAACAAGATACCAGCAACACTTCTAAAAGCTTTAGGTGCAGACTGTAACTTTAACACTATTCTAAATTTTTTGGAAGAGATTAGTTGGTGCCACAAAGTTTAATAGGACCATTACTTAATCGTAATGAAATCTATTAATTTTTCGCTAATGGCTATTTCGGCTGCCCCAAGTAGAAACACTGTATATCCATTTTCTCCAAAATCACTTTTATTGCATTTTTGGATTTAGGGTGTTGTTATCTACCAATTACTAAGGAAGAAAAAAATAAAAAATTACTAGAACCACAATTTAACATTGCTATGAAACACATTATATCACATTCCATCTTCACTTCACCAATTAAAAAACACATTATATCCATATCCCCAAGTATAAACACTGTAAATACGGGATATACAATGTTTTATTTGGTTTTTGGGGTTTACAGTGAGTTACCGTGGGAATCGCATGATTTACATTTTACATTCGCCAAGACCATTGATATCTCCAAGGCAATTTTTAGTTGTTTGTTAGTTATTGATGGTTATTGTGATAACTGCAGTAGAAATTTGTCGTGTATAAAATATTTAAGTTTATTGAATTAACTATTTAAAATATATTTTTAAAATTAAACTGGGTGTTACCCATTAATTATCAAATATGAATAAAAATCAAATAATATTTTGACCTGTTGAATTCGAATTTATAACTTTCTTTTGCGCCAGAAGTGACGAGAATTTATTATAAACAATTTAATTTTTTAAGTTATTATAATTCGTAAACTATCAAATATAAATAGTCTTTACAAAATTAATTTTGTTCTTAAAAAAATCTACAAAATAATATTTGGTAAACCTTGACCAATAATTAGAAACACAAATGCTGCAAAAACATTGCAAAATTACAAAATTTAGTCGATTTTTCAATTGTAAGTCGGCTAAATTTTGAGTAAGATAACTTTATAATAGCCCAAATTAATAAAAAAAACTACAAGCTGTAAAACTAAACCTTAATATAAATATTATATATACAAAGTTATAACAATACACGAATTTTTTTTATTAAAAACTGCATATATAATTTGCTTATATAGAGAATTTAATATAATTTGTATAAATATGTACCTGTACAGAAATAATAGAGAAACTTATTTCTTTGATATCTGAAAACGGATGATCGTTTTGGCGTACTTGGTTCAGTCTTAGAGATGCTAGTGGACAAGCTTGTCCATAACCTTGGATGACAGCAATTACATGACCCAGACACTCACCATTAAATTGTTGTAATTTGTTATATATTTGTTAAAGGAACTTGAATAAAGTATCATTTGTGGTACTAATGCCCGGTTGCACCAACAGATCTTAAGCTTAAGTCGAGAATATCATAAGAATTAATATAATATAATTATATTATATTACAATAAGAATACCATATACCATAATATAATAATAGATATAATTGAAAATAAGGTAAGAATCTAAAATTATGGTGCAACGTACGTGATATTCAAGGAGGCCCTATCTATAAGTAGAGCTTAGTAAGCTGGAGCTTAAGATCTGTTGGTGCAACCAGGCATTAATATCTTTAAATTGAGGGAAATTTTATACTATATTTTCAGGCTTCCCAAATATAAACACTGTATGTGTTCAAAACCTAGTGAGGAAATAAAATTCAGACATAAAAATATTTACTGAAAAACAAGAGTATTTTTACTAAATTAATGTGTACTTTTATTTCAAACAAAATAGAAATTTGAAAAGTTGAGTCATTTACGTTTGCTACTCTGGTCAAGATTTTTTGAATTGGCGCTTACAGTGTTTCTACTTGGGACAGCCGATTTGCTCAAAGCGATTATTTAAATAAAAAAAAACTTTAGCGTTATTAACCGTTTTACTATTAAGAAATATCACAAAAATTATAAAATATGGTAATAACTTTCCAGTTTAGATCAAATAAACCGTTTAGATCAAATACACATAGGAGGATTTCCGGGTTGCGAAATTTAAGGGAGTGGTACGGGTGCAGTTCAATACAGTTGTTCAGAGCTGCAGCCAACAAAGTTAAGATTGCTGTGATTGTAGCCAACCTCCGATAGGAGACGGTACTGCAAGAAGAAGACACCGTAAAGTAAACCAAGTATTCAAAACTTGATTAAAAGGAGCTTTGCCAAAGTCTTCTTTAAGATAATTAAACTGAAATGACGTCAATAAGTACTTTAATGATTAAATTTGGCTTGTATCTGTTTACTGAAATATACTTTTTTACCTAAGTATGGAAATAGCACAAGTAGTATATATTTATATAAATTAATATGATAGATATTTTTTTATCGGTATCGATAAAAATATTTTTTTTTAAAAAAGAACATTTGGATTAACATTTGATTGTAATTTTGGTTAGGTAATACGATTTTGTTAAGGTAATAATCGTTAAGTATATCTTGTAATCTAAATCTCTAAACTTTAAAATAATGTGTTTTGCCATTGGCAATTTCCTATTAACAATTTACAATGTTTTATAAATATTATTCAAAGTTAGTTTAAATTTGGAAATATCTTCAAAAAATATTAATTTTGAGCGGATTATTTGATTTATTCTGTTCTAATTTAGTTTGTTTAGTTTTTTTAAACTTTTCCTTATTTCGTTTACATTTTGAAAATTTTCATAAGTTTAACGTTACTTGAAAACTCCTCTATAGATTCATCTAGTGGAGGCGAACCGTCTGATATTAAGAATTCGATGGATATGAGCTGGGATTCAAGAGATTTAAATGGATCCCATATTTTGGACCCAACCAGGCTTCAAAATAAGATAAGTAGTAGTATTAATGCTACCAACAATATTAATGAAAAACAAAATACTTTAGTAAATTCAGATCAGCCAGGAAAACCAAACCTGTTTATTTATACGAAAAAACTAATTTAGGACCTTTTCACATTGTCATTGAAAACTCAGATTTAAATGTTACAGGACTTATTAAACGCTGTTAAAATAGGTGCAATCCTATTTACGTTACATCGAGAAATTGACAATTATGTATATAAAAAAATTGACTCAATCGGACGTCACCGAGTTAGGGTCACATTCAAAAATTATAGTATCGAAAATATTTTAGTTACCTCCAAATTCCTTATTCAAAAAAATCTGGGCGCGTACATTTCAAAATTTCAATTGTTTAAGCTAGGTGTAGTGAGGGATATAGATTCAGATATATCGGAAGAATATCTGAAAAATAGAATAAAGTAATTTGATCATCATTGTAAATTCTGGGTGGAGTATGTAAAACGAATAACGTGAAAAATAATAGCAGATGACAAAGAAATATTTAAATCAACAAAAACAGTGCTTGTGTCTATTAAATGTCAGAATATACCAAATGCAGTAATTAATCATGTTTTACACACTGTAAATTAGCTCTGACAAGCGTATCACATGAAATACTAGGACACGAAAAGAGAACAACAAAAAAATGGTTTGATGATGATTGCCTGAAATCCATAACAGGAAGAAATATGGCTAGAAACAACATGCTACTAAACCTCTCGCGCAACAACAATGAAATGTACAAACGTTCTTCTTTGATATTAGGAGAAGAACAAAGACAAGAAAACTAATGAAAAGGAAGAAGAGTCAGTATCAGGAACAAATAATAAGCGATATAGAAGAAACAAGAAGAAACAAACAAGCGAGACACTTCTTCAAAGGAGTTTCAGATAACAAGACCGGTTACCAAGCAAGAACAGGAAACTTCCTTCAAAACGACAGCGGGCAACTTATCACTGACGACAAGGAAATCCTAAAAGCCTGGAAGGAATACTTCTATCAACTACTAAACGACCAATCTAGCAGAAATACATCAAACACAGAAGTACATACAGCTGAAATAGAAGACCAATACCCGACATACGAAGAAGTAATACAGGCAATTAAAAAACTTAAAAATAATAAGACACCAAGTAGCGATGGTATACTCGCAGAGTGCTTAAAACATGGAGGAGAAGCGTTGTACAGTTCTATATTCAAGACATCTGGCGAGAATAAACAATGACAGATGAATGAAAAGAAGGAGTTATTGTACAAATACACAAAAAAGGAAACAAAACTCAATATAATAACTGCCGGGGAATAACACTAATAAACACTACCTATAAAATCGTTGCAAACATCCTGCTAGAAAGAACCAAAAAATAAAACAGAAGAAATCGTTGGAGATTATCAATGCGGATTTAGACCGGGCCACTCTTATATTGACCAGATATTCACAATAAAACAGATAATGAAAAAATGCCGGGAATTTGATCGTTTGCTTCATCAAATGTTCATAGATTTCATGGATGGATTCAAAACAAGCATTTGATAGAGTATGGAGGGCTAGACTGTGGACAACTATGCAGGAACTTGGCTTTCCAAAAAAACTACTCAGGTTGATACGGATGTGTATGGAAGAGTTACGATGTAAGGTGAGAGTTGGACAAGAATACTCGGAGACATCTGAAATAAACAATGGACAAAAACAGGGAGACGTACTTTCACCACAACTCTTCAATTTAGCTCTGGAGCTCATAATCAGAAGTGCAAGAATCGAAAAACCCAATACAGTATTTCATCGAGAAGGACCAAACTTACTACTGGCATTTTCAGACCATATCGATCTAATAGGTAACACACGATTAAGGATAAAGGAGACTTTCGTGAGGTTCGAGAAGGAAGCAGAGAAGATGGGGCCCCAAATCAACGAAAACAAGACGAAATATATGTATATGAGCCGCAATAACCAAAGCAGAGACAGAAATGGTCAGAACATCACCATCGATGACTTTAACTTTGAGCGCGGTAGACAAATTAAGTATCTTAGAACAACAATAATTGAAGACAATAACGGATCACAAGAAATAATCAACAGGATACAGGCCGGCAACAGAAGTCTTTTTGCCCTCGAAAACCTTATAAAATCAAAACATTTAACAAGACGTACGAAGATACAAGTCTATAAAACAATCATACCAACCGTTGTGATGTATGGAAGCGAAACGTGGACGATAACAAAGGTAAACGAAGAGAGACTACTTGTATGGGAAAGAAGAATCCTAAGGAAGATCATTGGCCTGTGCTGGATGAAGCATCAGGACAATATAGGATAAGAACTAACAAAGAGCTCGAAGAACTTTACCCAGACACCAACATAATAAAAGAAATAAAGTCCAGAAGACTCCAATGGGCGGGACACCTCAGAAGACATTCTGACCAAAGAAGAGTAAGGCTGGTGTGGGAAGAAGTCCCAACTGGAAGGAGACCAAGCGGACCCCCTCGACTCCGGTGGAGATAATATAGCAGGAGACCTAAACGCGATGGGCGTGGAGAATTGGATGGAGGTGGCTCAAGGCAGAAAACAGTGGAGGCATGTTGTCGAGTCGGTTAAAACCCACAAAGGGTTGTATAAAGTTACAATTAGGAGAAAAGAATTCGGAGGCAAATTTAACCCAAAAAGAAAAAGTGCGAATAAAATGTGATGTTTTTATAACAGGAAAACTTAAGTCGGAGATTATTGCGGATGTGAAAGTTATAAATCTTGTTCAAGAGCATTTGAATTTTTGTTTAAACTAAAAACTACGGAAGATGAAGATATTTTCAGATCGGCAACCGAATTACAACAAAAATAAGAAGGAGGGTTTGGAGGTTGTATCTCAGGAGCCACTCATTACAATTAAACGTTTTTTCTTTTAAAAGCGTCCTGTCGCTTTTTTTCCAATACCGTTTTCATGATTTCATTTAGTTTAGTATTTCCCGAGATATTCTATTTGATTATAAGCCAAACAATTGTTTATAATTTTAAAATATTCCTGAGGCCTCCTAAATAGTCCAATTTCAATTCTGTAAAGTACATACATAGGTACAGTGTCTTTTTATACAAAAATCATAGATATTCCTGTGTATCATAATTATTGTGGTTATTATAGTGACCGTAAAGATTTAATTAACAATTCAATTGTTGCTAAAGTGTTAATTCAATTTCCATCGCCTTCTGGAATTACAATTTATACAAAAAGGGCCTATATAAAAGCTATCTAATTATGGATAAACAATTACTTATCTAAAATTTTAGTTGAAAATTAAAGATTTTGTTAAAGAAACACGCATTTTCCGGAAAAAAATTTCGTGGAAGTAAATCAGGGAAAACACGTCTCTAAGCAGAATTTAATTACGGTGAATTTTTGTTTGGGTGTTTTTGGTGTAAAGTTAAAATCTTTGGAGTTATAGAGCCAAAATTGAAAAAACACGATTTTCGGACGCCATTTTGTTTATAAAAAATATAAAAAAGTAGCACACTATCTGCGGACTTTGCATACCTATATTGTTTTTATGGCATTGACTTGGGTGTCAATTAGCCAGTCACAAATTTTTTGTTTTCTATTCATACCTAAAGAAGGCAATGAGGTCCTTAGAATTCCATAGCAAACCCTTCCACAGCTCTCTACTCAGTTCAAAAGCTGCAGCTGGCAGCTATGCACCATCCAAGTTGCTCACCACATTTTTCCATTATACATCTTCTTCTTTTTTTTTAATATGTACATAATATATCAAGTTATCAGGATTAAAAAATTTAGAGGTTAATTTTAGTTTCACAGCTAAATTTCATTAAACAATCATACATATACACACTTTTGCTGTTCAGAGACAATAGATAGGATATATTGAAAGGTGGAAAAAACATTACATTTTATTAAATCTTTGATTAAATTTTAGGTGTATGGAATGTATTTTGTGCACTCAAAAATGTGTGATTCAAATCACCCACCTTCTGACATTCAGTACAAAGTTTTGAATTAAAAACTTTAATTCTTGCTAGATGTAGAGGGAAACATGCATGTCCAAACTTCATTCTGATTAATGTTGTTATATATCTTCGATGTACTACATAATTTTTAAGCCAATATATATTTGGAACAGAAGGTTGAATCAGTGAATACTGAGATTTGGATTGTTTACAAAGATCTCGCCATGATTGACTCCACTGATTTTAACTTGATGCTTAATAGTGTTAACTAAATCAGATATGCAAAACTTACGATCATTTGAAGTACCATACTCAATAGCTTTTTTAGCCAAACTATCAACATGTTCATTATGCGTTAGTCCTATATGAGCCTTAACCCATAAATTGTTCACTCTTTTTTTATTTTTATGAATTTCAAAAAGGATTTTCTTAATTAGTAGGATATAAATATTTGAATTGTTATTGGGAAAATGTATAGTTTGAATAGGAATAAGAACAGAGAGTGAATCGGAAATAATCGTTGCAGATATATCTTCTGATTCTTTAAAATATTGCAGGGCCTCATAAATTGCTATGGCTTCAGCACTGAAGATAGAAAAATCATGGCCCAACTTAAACTTTTTTTCTGTTTTAGCAGCAGGTATCTAAAAGGCACATTCAATGCCAACTTACGACTTAGATGCATCTGTTTATATATATATATATATATTTACAGAGTCTGGCCAATTCTCTAAAAATGCTCTTAAGATGTTAGAGCTAATATAACAGTTTTCATGGTAACTTGGTTTTACTAATTTAACTGTATGTAAAAAAGAATGAAAATCTTCAAGTCCAAAGCTATCAATCACGTTATAATCACAGTCAAAATTTGTCAGATCTCGAAAAGCCTCGCAAATTGGAGGCGAGTTCTTTAGTTTCCAGTATTTATTAGTTAAATCCGCTACATTCAGCTTGTTAACATTTTGGTAAATACCGATATTTAGGTAACGAATTGTCATTAAAAATTTCTGGCTGAGATATTTCCTTCTATAAATGAGTGGAATTTCTAAAGCTTCTACATGTAAAGGAGTTGATTTCATAGCTCCCAAACAGATACGGAGTCCTAAGTCCTGTACAACGTCTACTTTGTTTAAAATATGTTTAGAAGCTGAACCATATAGAATATATCCATAATCAATTATAGATCTAATATATGATCGATAGAAAAGCAAGGAAGTTTCAACATCAGCTCCCCACCAAGTCCTTGAAATTGCTTTAAGAAAATTAGTAATAACATACCTATGTTATTAATATACATAATCATAAGATTCGATTCCAGCAATAAAATTGCTGGTAAATAACTTTTCTCAAAAATGGCCTATTCCCCCACCCCCTTTCGCCCACAAAAATCTGCTTAGACTATTACAAAAGAATATAAAAACAACTAAGTTGTTGCCCTAGAAACGACACGTTCTTTCGCAAGCAAACGCCAGCGGCAAATGAGTGTGAGTGCAAATTAATCTATTATATGTAACAAAACAAAAGCAAGTTTGACATGTAATGATCCATTAGTTAGATGGCTCTACTCGAGATACTTGGAAACAATAAAAAATAATGAAGAAAATTGCTTCATGGGAAGCCGACAAAATGTCTTTTTTCAACGTATACCGATTTTGAACTTTGGGATTACGTTTTCTCCAACCTAATGTTTGATTGGAATTTTGCTATTTTTTTCAATTTTATATATTATAATAAAATATGGAAAGAAAAAGTGATGGTTCGAAAATTATTCGTATTGTTTATGTCTTTGCCGTAAATGCCGGTCAAATTTGACCGGTTGTATCTCAGGAACCACTCATTACAATTAAACCTTTTTTGCACTATGTGCTTCCATGTGTTTCCACACTATCTGCGGACTTTTCATACCTATGTTATTAATATACATAATCATAAGATTCAATTTCAGGACCACAATTCTGGTCAATAACTTTTCCCAAAAAATGGCCTATTCTCCGATAATCTGCCCAGACTATTACAACAGAATATAAAAACAACTAAGTTGTTGCCCTAGAAACGACGAAACGAAACGTCCTTTCGCACGCAAACGCCAGCGGAAAATGAGTGAGAGTGGCTGAATGTGAACAAGCACTCACGCTCGCGCTGCCTTTCCTTTGATTTCCGTCCCAAAATAATAGACTAAGAGCCGCTATAGGTGAAATTTCTTAATCATTTTAGGCACGACGGGACCCTATAACTTAAATAGTAAAACCTAAAAGAAAACGTTTGAGCACTATGCCGTCACTTTTCAGTGGCACAGGCGTCTACAGTGGCGCATCAAACTTTCCACTCATGGACGGGATACATAAATTAAAAAATACCCTCCCTCATTACCAGAATTTAATTTTTTCCATTTTTTCAAGTTCTATGTGATTAAGACATAAGATTCATCGTAATTTTAACCCACCACCCCCTTCTCCCTGCCCCCAACATCAAAAACTTTATTTTTCGATTTTATTTTTTTTTGGTGGGATGCAATCAATATTAAAATTTCAAAAAATTCACAAGCATAGCTAAGGCTTTTGTAAAACACGTCTATTTTTTATAGACCTGTAGGTTGAGTGTACATAACCTCAAAAAAATTTTAAAAATTAAAAAAAAAATTTTTTTTGGAAAAAAGTATATAACTTTTTTTTGGGGATAGCTGTAGATCTAATTTTTTCTTAGTATTGTGTATTTTATCAAACACTATATTTCTAATTTTTTTCAGTATTTTAATCAGCGTAACGCTGGTCACCTTCAAAAATCCAAAAAACTGTTTTTTAAGGGGATTTTGGGAGGTTTGAACATGTTTTTCTGATTTTTAAATATTCTAAAGAACTCAGTTACTTCAGGTTACATGTCACCTATAAAAATAAAATTGATTTGATATATTATGAAGTCTATAAAATAGGGAAAATCCCCCAAAACCCCCCAAAAAACAGTTTTTCGGATTTTTGAAGAAAAAATCTAAAAAAAATTAAAAATATAGTGTTTGATAATACACACAAGATTAAGAAAAAATTAGACCTGTAGCTATTCCTCAAAAAAAGTTATAGGCTTTTTTGAAAAAAAAATTTCTTTAAATTTTTTGAGGTTATGTACACTCTACCTATGGGTCTATAAAAAATAGGCGTGTTTTATAAAGGCCTCAGCTATGCGTGTGAATTTTTTGAAATTTTAAAATTGATTGCATCCCAAAAAAAAATAAAAACGAAAAATGGAGTTTTTGATGGTGGGGCAGGGGAAGGGGCTGGTGGGTTAAAATTACGCTGAATCCTATGTGTTAATCACATAGAACTTAAAAAATAAAAAAAAATTAATTATGTTTGTAAGGAAGGCTAACTTTTAATTTATTTATCCCGTCCATAAGTGGAAAGTTTGATGCGCCGCTGTCGACGCATGTGCCACTGAAAAGTGACGGCACAGTGTTCAAACGTTTTCTTTTAGATTCTACTATTTAAGTTATAGGGTCCCATCGTGCCTAAAATGATTAAGAAATTTCACCTATAGCGGCTCTTAGTCTATAACGTAAGCGCGAGTGACCTATTTGCACACTCACGCTGCCCACTTCTCTGCCCAATTCCCTCTCCAACAGAACCGACAACAGCAAAACCTGTGCTGATTATAGAACCATCAGTTTGTTAAACCATTTATTGAAAATTTTTCTGAAGGTAATACATGGTCGTATCTACAATAAATGCGAGGAATACCTGGATGACACACAGTTTGGTTTCCGTAACGGGTTTGGAACGAGATAGGCATTGTTTGGAATGAACGTACTTGCTCAAAGATATCGAGATATATCTGTAGACATATACTGTTGTTTTATTGACTTCCAAAAGGCATTTGATCGTGTTAAGGACTCTATATTGATTGAAGCTCTAAAATACATAGGCTTGGACGGCAGAGATGTTCGAATAATTGCAAATTTATATTGGAATCAAACAACATCAGTTTAAGTAGATGGTGTGGAATCACCGGCTCTTAATATTAAAAGAGGTGTACGGCAGGGATGCCTCTTGTCGCCACTGCTGTTCAACGTTTACTCCGAAATAACTTTCAGAAAAGCTCTTTATGAAAAACAAGAAGGAATACTTGTGAACGGTGAAGTCATCAAAAATTTGCGATATGCAGATGATAAAGTACTCCTAGCTTCTAGTCAAGACGATCTGCAAACACTACTTGATAGTGTCGTTAAGAGTTGTAGGGAGGCAGGTCTGGATCTTGAACATACGAAAAACCAAAATACTCGTAATAAGTAAACAGCGGCATATAAAACCGTCTATATATGTAAATAATACCAAACTTGAGCAAGTTGATAAAATCGTGTACCTTGGACAGCAACTAAATTATAACGCAGAAAGTCACGGCGAAATTAGATCTAGGGTAGAGCAGGCTAGAGCCGCTTTTAGAAGGATGTCCAAGGTGTTATGTAACGGAGACCTAAAATTGGCATTGAGGATCCGCCTACTTCGCTGCTACGTGTTCTCGGTCTTACTTTATGGTGTCAAGTCCTGGACTGTGAATAAAATCGATCTAAATCACCTTGAGGCTTTCGAAATGTGGTGCTATAAAAGAATTTTAAAAGTTTCCTGAGTGGAGAAGATTCGAAACTCCACAATACTAGAACGTCTCAGCAAGACTATTGAGATCATAAAAAGCATCAAGCAGAGTAACCTGGAGTACTTCGGACATGTAATGAGAGGTCCCAAATATAGGTTGCTACAAAATATTATGCAAGGAAAAATAGCAGGCAAACGCAGTCCAGGACGAAGAAGAACCTCATGGTTGAAGAACTTGCGAGATTGGTATGGTATTGATACAAGCATGCTATTTAGGGTGGCAGTGAATAAAATTGAGATAGCTATGATGGTAACCAACGTTCTGAAAGGACATGGTACATGAAGAAGGAGAAGAACAGGACCGAGTGTAAATCCGGTATTTTTGGAGCCAAAACCGTTAGCAAATGGATGTGGACACATACACTAAGTGGACCGATTCTAACTGATTTGCAATATGTTGGTCCAATGTTGACACCATAGTGCTGGAAGTTAATTATACAAGAGAATACGTGCTAATTTTTCAATAGAGCTTGTATGTCACTTAAAAATAGTTGTTTGCATGAAGTTTATCAACATAAAGAAAATATAACTAAAACAATAAACCAAAAGGTTTCCTCCACTTCCTAGTGCATATATGCATTTACTTCTTCTTGTCCACATGTCGTCTTTCATTCTTGATAAGAATATTTCTTGAGTGGAGATCACGGGCAGACAAGCGAGGCCAGGGAAGACCGCAAAGAGATAGACCGACGACCTCAAAAGAATTGTGACCAATTGGATAACAGAGGCGCAGAACAAAAGAAAATGAAAATATCTGAACGATGCCTGTGTTAAACAATTGACAAATCAGGGCTGGTTGTTGATGATGCATTTTTTTAGGTTCAATTGTTATTCTAGGTACAAATATTGGTGCTTATAAGCACCATTAATAAAAAAAATATACACAAAATAAACATATTATAGAACCTAAATCGAAACAAAAAATATAGCAAGGTTAAATCGAGGGTAACATATCATCAAGACGTTAAGTAGGCATAATAATATTATACACATAAGCCCACACTTACCTTGACAATGATACCTATTGTCTAATAAAGTTAAGATATTATTGAAGTCGTGTGACTCCACTTAAGATACGTATTGAAATTTGATGAAGAGACCATTTTAAGATAACATTTTAGTATATATTCTGACTGGCCCACAAGGATATCCAAGTTGTATTTTAAGTAACACAACATGAAGATCGCTATCCTTGTTTCAGCCCGTAAGTTATTTCAGCTTTTTAATTGTATTTTTAATTTATTACCAAATATGTATGTATTATATATGTTACAGTTCAAGTTGATTCTCAGTTAGAGTTGACTCCAACTAGTTGGAATCAACTCCAACTGAAACGAGCAGTAAAAGTTGATTTTAAAAATTTATATCAACTTTTACTAGTTGGAGTTGACTCTTCCTGGACCGATTCAGTAAATGTTGATTATACGAGAATCTCAAGTGCATTTTTGATGAGTGTGCGTTTCTTTGTTTTGACTGTTTCAACTACTTATTAGTATAGTCTGTAACGTCGCCCCCGTTAGGTAAATTATTCTGATTCGATTTTTTGCACAAACTTACTCAAAGAAATACATCCGTATAACAATCCTTATAACTAGAGCTCGGGAAATATGCAAAATGCATATTAAGTGCATATTTTCATATTTTGGATACATTTTGTAAGTGCATATGCATTTATTAAAATTGCATATTTTTAGCCATTTTTGCATTTTTTTGCATAGATGCAGTTTAAAGAGACATGAGAAGTCTCAGATCTAAGCAATAAATCTGAAAATTCTCGTGGAACCACTTTCTGGTAATATCCTTAATATCTGCCTTTTACAATTTATAAGACGCCGAATAAAGGAGACGAAGGAGACTCTACAACATGCAGTCACAGTTTGTTAGTGAAAACATTTTGTTATTGTTAAGTGATGCTGCGGCATATGACCAAAAGTGGACAACATTTAAAAATATTTTTTCAAATTTGTTACTTGTCTAGAGCACGCCTAATTCTGCTACAAATAGGGTAGCAGGAGGCTACAAACTGTAAGGATGGAATTTCCAATGGTCAATACCCTTCTATCAAAAATAAAAACATATTTTTAAAAGCCGTTCTGCGAGTATAGGTGTATAAAGATCGTTTACCTAATGTGCCTTTACCACCTGAACCCGTAATATATATAACTAGATGGAGAACATGGCTAAATTCTGTAAATTTCATAAACGATATTTTGATGGAATTAGAGACAACATTTCTAGTTTCGATGAAGACGTAACTCAGGTGCTATGAAAAATCTGTGGATGTTTTAAAAAAACCGTTATTAAAAAGTAATTTGACACATATCCAAACCAATTTTGTAAATATTGCTTAGCCAATTATTAAATTAGAAAAACGAAACATTTCTTTAGACCAAAGTACTGAAATTATCAATTCATTAAATGAAATAATTAAACACCTTACACACCAAATAATGAAACCAACAAAGTGTATCAAAAATTCTGCACAGCGTTAAAGAAAAATGAGGAATATCACAAAATAATTAAAAAAACATTATTAAGATGGGGAAATGTGACGATAATTTAATTTTATATGTAGAACCCTCAATTAAACAATATTTTAAGATTGGTTCTTTAACTTCATGTTAAGTAGAAAGAAGTTTTTCCGTGTACGCTTAAACAATTACAATCAGATATACCTACGGCTTTTTTTCTGTAGAAAATTTAGAAAAACGTTTGATAATGTACGGTTTTAATAATAATTGTAATAATAAAGAATGATGATAAATATAAAGAATAAATGAATATATGTAATGATGTAGGTTATAGAAATTTCAATAAATATTTTTTATGACTTTAGCATAAAATAAATATTTTTTTATTTAGCTTAAATTCCTCGACAGTCCATTGGCATGAAATAAATAATTAAATACCTTCAAAACAAGAATTACTGTGTTGTTTATTTATATGCATTAAATGCATAAAAGCATATTTAAGTGTATATTTCAACTGTTTTTTGTGCATATTTGCATGCATATTTTAGGGTTTTTTAAGTGCATATTTCCCGAGCTCTACTTATAAAAAATACACAGGGTGTCACGCGGTACCGCGGTCGAAAAATTGTTTAACCAATTTCAGTAAAGTCAGTCAGTAAAGTGACTCTTTATCGAACGAGTCTGATATTACGAGCAGAGGAACAGACGCGTTCGATAAAGAGTATTGAGGTGGTGCGTACAAAATTGTATCGTAAATCATAAAAAACATTAACACTTAGACATTAGACGAAATAAAAAATTAGTATGACAGTAATGACAGATGGCTTTTGCATGATGGCCGGTTTTGATGTTTAATCGATAGTTATCAATGTTGTACCTAATTACATACTAAATCTGTAAAGTTTTGATTTATTTTGTATGAATATAATTGCGAAACACTACAGAATTTTACTTTTTGACATACATTTTATTAATAATAAGATAAATTTTGTACAATATTTTTAATAATTAAAGTAAATAAAAAGACTAAGTTTTCACTCTAATGCCATATAAAACAACATAATATGCTATTCTACATCCCACCAGAATGAAAACAATGGGAACCTTCTCTGGTTACACCTCCGATGCTTCTACAATTTACAAGCCATACGGATGCTCAGACTAAGGAAGATGAGGGAATTCTACAATTTACAATTCACGTCCCCTGCTCAGCGCGGTAAAGTTCCAACGAGAATGGTTCCCTTCATACTCCACAGAGTAAATGTAAATCAAAAATGAATAGCCATTTTCAATTTCGTTGCAAACCGAAAACACAGCCGAACCATATTCTAGCCCAATCAGAGAGTGCTGCAAGCACCCCTACCGGTTTCGAAACTTATTAGTCTCTCATCAGGAGGCACATATGCTGCTCTCCCTGATCCAACCAAAACAAACCCCAGCGTGCAGTCCCGGATTGCAACGAACGAAATGGCATAGATGCCCTAGCGGCAACTGCTAGCAAAAAGACTAAGTTTTCACTCTAATGGCATATAAAACAACATAATGGTATTCTACATCCCACCAGAATGAAAACAATGGGAACCTTCTCTGGTTACACCTCCGAGGCTTCTACAATTTACAAGCCATACGGATGCTGAGACTAAGGAAGATGAGGTAATTCTACAATTTACAATTCACGTCCCATCTGCTCAGTGCGGTAAAGTTCCAACGAGAATTCCCTCATCTTCCTTAGTCTCAGCATCCGTATGGCTTGTAAATTGTAGAAGCCTCGGAGGTGTAACCAGAGAAGGTTCCCATTGTTTTCATTCTGGTGGGATGTAGAATAGCATTATGTTGTTTTACATGCCATTAGAGTGAAAAATTAGTCTTTTTTCTAGCAGTTGCCGCTAGGGCATCTATGCCATTTCGTTCGTTGCAATCCGGGACTGCACGCTGGGGTTTGTTTTGGTTGGATCAGGGAGAGCAGCATATGTGCCTCCTGATGAGAGACTAATAAGTTTCGAAACCGGTAGGGGTGCTTGCAGCACTCTCTGATTGGGCTAGAATATGGTTCGGCTGTGTTTTCGTTTTGCAACGAAATTGAAAATGGCTATTCATTTTTAAAGTAAATAAATTTTAATTTCACTATAATAAATAATCGATTGCTGCCATTGACCACTTATATTCAATCTCGGTTAATTTGATTAATTATCGCGGCAGGTAAAGTAACATTCTTCTTTCAATACAACAAAGTGTTACTTTACTGCCGAAAATGAGGGCAAATGAGTACAATAATGAATGATTTTAGTGAAGTTTGGCGATAAACAATGATTTTAAACAAATTCGCAAAAATACATAATTTTTTCAGTTCGTACAAATTTTTTTTAGATCCGTTGGGCCTTTTTTTTTTCTCTAAAATTGACTGTTGTCGAGTTATTAGCGACTTAAAATTTAAAACACGCCAAAATAACCATTTTCAAGTTTCAATAACTCGGTTAAAGATAATTATTGTGAAAGTCGAGCGAGCGGCCGTGGAGTAACAGCATAATCAATGGCCTCATATGCCAGTGCACGTGGGTTCCAGCCCTGATAAAGACAAACCATTTTCATTTTCAATAATGACACGAGCCGTCTCACCGTGCCTCGGAGAGCATTTTAAGCAGTCGGTCCCCCTGGGCTAGTGTACATCGACACTAGTTACTTGAAACAGGGTTAAAGATGTAATTGGCTCCAAAACTGTCCGAAAGATACGATATTATATATTATGAAAGTCAGAAACTAAAAAAAATCAAAGATTAAAGCTACCTCTATAAGATCCTGAAGAAATTTTTGTCATTATTTCATTAATAAGATATTATTTTTAATTATCAACAATGAGCGCTAACCGTGTATTGAGGCGGCCGTCAATGTGAGTGCGAGTGGGATTCACCATTGGACGGCCGGAATGGCGCATCTCTTTAGCACTCACCATTGACGGCCGCCTAATACGCACTTAGCGCTCATTGTTAATAATTAAAGATAAAGCTTAGTAATAAAATAGTGACAAAAATTTCTGCTGGATCTTGTAGAGGGGGCTATAAGCTTTGATTTGGTCACTTTCTGACTTTCATAATAATGGATTTTAACCGAGTTATTAAGCCTTGAAAATGGCTATTTTCGCATTTTTCAAATTTTAAATCGCGTATAACTCGACAACAATCAATTTTAGAGAATAATCACAAAATACATTCTTTTGCTCAGAATAACCCAAATGATCTAAAAAAAATTGTTCGAAGTGAAAAAATTATTTTTGTGAATTTGTCTAAAAAAATTTGTTTAAACAATTTATCGATCAAGGTACTGCCTGGCACCCAGTAAATTTGTTATAAGGACATCTTTTTGAGTAAGTTTGTGCAAAAAAATCGAATCGGAGTAATTTAAATAACGGGGGCGACGATACAGCCTAGACTAATTTGAACATATTCAGTAACATTTAATTTCTAGAATCGGCTGTTTGTGTGAATCAGAATCAACTTTTACTAAATGGCAGTGGGAAGAGTATACTTTTCCTAGTTGGAGTCTACTTTTACTAGTAAATGTTGAATATAAATCTTCATTTTATATTTATAATCAACTTTTACTGAATCCAGCCGTTAGAGTTGACTCCAACTAGTTGGAGTCAACTCCAACTGGATAATCAACTTGAACTGTAACATATATACCAAATACATATTATGTTTTTTAAAGTTAATTTCTTTTGTGAAAATTATGAGTAATAAAACATATAAAATAGGCACACCAATAATGATTTGCTACCTATACAGACATTCTGATTTTTTACTTCGTAGTATTCCTTCCATTCGTATTTCATCCTTTATCCTATGAATACGACAATGCAATAATGAATCTTATTTGAGTACCTATTAGAACAAGGAGTATTCTTTTCTTTTCTGTATAAACTAATTGACAACCGCTCTTTTTACTCTTTCAACTCGTATACCTACCTTCGTTTAGACGTCGACTTCATCATTCAACACCAAATGCTGATACACTGATTTTTGAGTTATCTATCTATGATACTGCCTGATTTTGTTGCCTGATGCGGCAAATCAAACATTAAACAATATCTTAGTGTATTTGGCCAATCGCCCACCTATATCTCTTAATTTCCTTAAATATCTTAGTATACGAATATAATAATATACACGGAATATGACATAGTCATATTAAACACCATACTTACTATTTGTACTTCATTTTTACGTATTTTTAGGTATTTTTGCCAAAAATGTGATTAATTGTTGTATATGGCTATAAAAATATTAAATAATTTTTTTAAGTAATTAAATTAAAAAATTTCGTTTAGCACTGGTGTAATATTCTTTAATTTATAAAACCTTTCTAAAAGGAAGAAACTTTAAACTCCTTGTCAACGGTAAAATTTCTCAATCTCGAACTGTTTAGATTTTTTAATGCTTCTATAAACTATTTTTGATAAGCTGATGATCTAGTTTTTTACTGCCATGTAAATATCCACAAAGTACAATAAATTAATCTTCTTTGAGGCAGATCCAACAAACTAAAACTCTCTCAAAGTAAAATCAAATTAATAAAATTTTCCAGAAATAAATCAAATCCTTTGCTCCAAAGTTTATTCAGCAGTTTTCACTGCTCTGTTTTTTTCTGTGTTCTACTACCAATCATTATAAAATTCTCTGTATGATAATTAACTCCAGACTAAAGTGGAAATACTTTGTGAAAAAAAAACGAGATTGTATGATCATCTCAGTACTCGTAACATGCAGAGTATATTATGTACACAGATGAACTATATATGGAATTATGCTGAGTTTTTAATTATGCATCACTGATAAAAACAGATATATATATATATATATATATATATATATATATATATATATATATATATATATATATATCCATTTTGTACAGATTCCTTTTCATCTAGGTAGTTCCACCAGTCAATACATTTACCACTGATCACTTATTGATTCAAAACCTTCATGACATCTACCAAAATATTTCTGCTTACGATGTTACAATCTCTCTCATTTCCTTCTCAGACGGGAGTGAGTGAAATCACTGGCAATGAAACAGCATGTTGCCAAAGAACCAACCAACGATAGTACTGTCATAACCGTAATTCAAATATATATATATATATATATATATATATATATATATATATATATATATATATATATATATAGACAGGATGTGTGATCACAACTGACCAGTTAGGCACTAAATTGCTAATATAATTGGGTGTGCAGTTGAATAGGGAAAAAAGAAGACCATTAACGTGTTCTCATTTAAACCAATGCATTATATTTCGTACATAGTCATGTACATCATCAGATGCTAGGCTACAATATACAAATAGTGAAAAAACAATCCAAATGTTACAAAATTTGATGACTTACTTTATAGAGAAAGGACTGATGTTGGATAGAATAACTTTTTCCACTTCATGGTTTTGTACATGTACATACGAAATTACGTCTCAAAAAAACAAATCGTAAAAAACTCGTCACAGGATAAAAACAGATTTCTATATCTTCGAAGATGTATATTTAAAACAGTTTAAAATTAATAAATATGTAGGTTGACTATATTGACATTATCGATGGTTTTGCCTTATTTTATCAGAATTATTAATAATTTTATTTAATTTTGTACCGGCTTCTTTTGTCAACCTCTAAACGTCAACCATATGACCACTGACAGCAAGACAGAGAGACCACCTCAGAACTCAGAGGGCTTCCTATATCTGTCTCCTGTCAACAATCACACGGAGCACCCAGAAACTGACAACTTTGTGACTGTGTAACGTAAAGAGATTTGAAATATGTACAGTAAATAGAATTTATAACAATATATAAAATTAGCAGAATTGATAACTGCAGAAATATTGTTTTAATATTTACCATATGTACCATATGACCATGTTATTAATAAAAGATCAGACATTCAGAATCTCAGTGAAATCTACTCTTTTTTGTTAATGTTAGAGAAAAACAAAACTTTCAATGTTTCAGATACTATTCTTGAATAAATATAATTAACAATAACATCTACATGTTATCTAACATTTAGAGTTTTTTCAAAGAAAATTTGAGTTAAGGTCTTTCAAATTTGAACATCAATAATTTTTAATAATTTTTTCCACAGACCACTATAGTCAGAAATATTAAAACAATATTTCTGCAGTTATCAATTCTGCTAATTTTATATATTGTTATAAATTCTATTTACTGTACATATTTCAAATCTCTTTACGTTACACAGTCACAAAGTTGTCAGTTTCTGGGTGCTCCGTGTGATTGTTGACAGGAGACAGATATAGGAAGCCCTCTGAGTTCTGAGGTGGTCTCTCTGTCTTGCTGTCAGTGGTCACATGGTTGACGTTTAGAGGTTGACACAAGAAGCCGGTACAAAATTAAATAAAATTATTAATAATTCTGATAAAATAAGGCAAAACCATCGATAATGTCAATATAGTCAACCTACATATTTATTAATTTTAAACTGTTTTAAATATACATCTTCGAAGATATAGAAATCTGTTTTTATCCTGTGACGAGTTTTTTACGATTTGTTTTTTTGAGACGTAATTTCGTATGTACATGTACAAAACCATGAAGTGGAAAAAGTTATTCTATCCAACATCAATCCTTTCTCTATAAAGTAAGTCATCAAATTTTGTAACATTTGGATTGTTTTTTCACTATTTGTATATTGTAGCCTAGCATCTGATGATGTACATGACTATGTACGAAATATAATGCATTGGTTTAAATGAGAACACGTTAATGGTCTTCTTTTTTCCCTATTCAACTGCACACCCAATTATATTAGCAATTTAGTATATATATATATATATATATATATATATATATATATATATATATATATATATATATATATATATATATTGATCTCAAACTCGTTATAGAATTTACCTGCCAAAATTTAACCAACACCTAAACCTGAAGGCCAAAACTTTATGCCCATTCTTAAGGAAATCCTCAACAACCCTACAGATATCTGTATCACGAAAACAATACGGTTTATAAAATCAGTCGGCTTTACGTCAAGACATTTAAAGCAATACAGTTATTTGTTTTGTTTATTTAATATATTATATCAATATCTCATGTAAGTGTTTCTGTATTAATGGTTATTTTTGTCGACGTATTTTTTGTAAAAAACTGTTAATAGTTAATGTTATTTTAAAAACTGTATTCTTGTACTATAAATTGGGAAATAAGCATACCTGTAAAATTGTACTTTTTGTATTTGACGTTATACGACTTCTTAGCTGAGAAGCTGATTGTCGTTAATTTTTTTATTATAGTTCATTCGCTTTCAAGATGAGTTGATACGCCAATTTCAAACGTCTGATTTGTGGGTTTGTCGTGTCATCGCAGCTTGTCGTTATTTAGAAATTAGTTTATTCTATATTATAAATTAATTTCTAACCAATGACAAGCTGCGATGACACGAAAAACCCACGAATCTGACATCTTAGCTCATCTTGAAATCAAATGAACTATATAATTATGGTAATTTAAAATATTTTTCTCGCTAACTAATTCCTTTTACATTTTCAGTTGTGGCTCTTGCAGTAGCTACCCCTTTAGAACAAAGTCCAGAAATTAAATTCATTGAGAAAGGCATTAGTGGAGAGGGAACAACTACCCGTTATTGGGATTGTTGCAAACCTTCCTGCTCATGGAGGGGAAACGTACATACACCTAGCGGAGTACCAGTTGCCTCATGCGATAGATCTGGAGTGAACAGGGTTGATGATAATGCAAAATCAGGTAAACTAAATATTACGGTTCCAATTATTTAGAAGCGATATACACAGAAGGAATTTTATGTATGGAAATCCGCAATTATCTCGGAAACGGCTTTCATGAATTTTATATCTTTCAGTAAGTAAGAGTGTTGTGATGCGGCCCATCTTACGGTGGTATTTGCATTGTTGTCAGATCTTCAGTTTTTCTGGACATCTAATAAATTATCTTATTTCAAATGGGACATCCTGTATATTTTTTCGTTTTGAAGTCCTTAAGAAATGTTGATTGTTTTTCACGTGATTTTCTCTATAACCAAATGCTATAATTTCGGACATATTTTTGTAACAATTACATTTAAAAATATTTAAAACAAATTATAAAAATCAATCTTTTCGGCCAGAGCAAACACTATTTTAGGTTGCTTGGATTATTGGGACCAAAAAAGGTCTGTTTTAATTATTCTCTAGAGTTCATCGTTTTCGAGTTACTGACATTTAAAAACTAATAAAAAGCAAAAAATTATGAATTTGAAGGCTCAAAAAGATAAGTAAAATATATTATAATTTTTGAAATTACAAAGTGTCTAAATTTAAGATCAAACCTTTTTGTATCAGCTTCCCAGAAGAATTTTGATTACGTTGTAAGCTCTTATGAGAAAACAGGCGATGGAGCTGCATTAACAACTAAAAAATAAACAATGTTTTAAAATGAAAATAAGCCCAAATTAGTTATTTGGAACTGCTAAAATCAGGTATGAACATGAATATACGCACTTCGTAATTTCAAAAATAATATGTTTTACTTGTGTTTTTGACACATGAACATGGCCATTTTGTGATATTTTGATCTCGAAAACCATTAAACTTAGAACAGATATATTTTGATTCCAAAAATGGATTTTATTTTAAATTGTTTTTTCACAATCAATACATACTTTTCATGGACATCAAAACGCAACACAATTTATTCCATTTGAAATAAGAATATCTATAAAATAAGAACATCGTGGCTGCGCAACCTGAGAGAATGGTACGGATGTACATCAAAGAACTTTTCAGAGCAGCCGTCTCTAAAGCCGAATAGCTAAGATGATTGCTGTCCTCCGTCACAAAAATGTCACTTAAAGAAGAAGAAGAAGAAGATAAATAAGAAATCTACAAAAATCGTACAAGCTGTTTTCGAGATAATTTAGGCGTTCCATATTATTATAAAACTCACTCCGTATAGCTTACATGTAATATAGTTATATTATAATAAAATAAGGTCATCTTTAATTTTAGGTTGTGAGGGTGGCGGCAGTGCTTACATGTGCAACAGTCAACAACCATGGGCAGTAAATAGCACTTTGGCATATGGTTTTGGTGCCGCGTCTTTCAGTAACGGAATTGATGTATCCTTATGTTGCGCTTGTTTCTTACTTAGCTTCAAAGATCAAATTTCAAACAAGAAAATGATTGTACAAGTAAGTTTTTTTATAACCAAATATTTTTTCCATTGTATCGATTAACGAAAATATTTATTAATCACTTATTTATAGGTTACAAATACTGGTTCTGATTTGAGTCATAATCATTTTGACATTGCTCTTCCCGGAGGTGGTGTTGGAATTTTCACACAAGGTTGTCATGACCAATGGAATGCCCCATGGAACGGTTGGGGTGACCAATATGGTGGAGTTCATAACAGAGGCGAATGTGCTACTCTTCCTCAAGCGTTACAGTCTGGATGTTACTTTAGATTTGATTTCTACCAGAATGCTAACAATCCAAGAATGCATTTCGACCAAGTCCAATGCCCTGCTGAAATCGTTGCCAGATCTGGTTGCAGTCTTTAAATAATAATATAATATAATTATTTGTTTTAAAACAATTATGTTTTACTTAAGTATATACTCAATTTAACAAGAGTCTTTTTCTAATACCCAAAGAACAATTTATATTCTCAGTTTATTAAGGTTGGTGTAATCCTTAAGGATTTAAGGAAATAAGGATAAGGTTTAAGAATTATGCGTATTAATCCTCTACATTCTGCAACGTCGTCTAGAAAACTTCATAAGGTGGCAAATAACACACGAACAACCTGCACTGGCTATAAACACAAACAGCGGCAAAAATTATCCACGAAAATAACAGATTTCTAGTAGATAAATGGGATTAACGTTTAACTACCCGCGCATAAAGTTATAACTTAACTACACGCGTGGCGTACTTTGTACGCCACAAGAAAATACACTTAAAAACAGCGGATTTGTTTAATTTTTTTTGAAAAAATACACTTAGTTGTTTGTTATAAACCTTATTCGGCATCAGTGAATACTTGCAGTTCCTTCAGTAAGCCAATTGGGATTTATAACTGGAATCATGGAATAACTGGATTCCATGATAAATAAAATTACTAATAAAAAATTTTTTTAAATGTGATTTTTTACAAGAGAAAAAGTATTGTTTGCAAAGAAAAATATATTTTTTGCCATAATGACTAAAAAACAATTAAAATATGTACTTATATTACGACTTATAGTAATATAATCCTGGGGTATATTGTCCACCACCTGAAACAACAAATAATAAAATGTAAATTACGATCTTTCCAGAACGCCGATTATAACGAAATTAAACCAAATTGTAAAGCACATTCCAGTGATAGGTTAGCAAAATAAGCAAGGTCAAAAATTAAATTTTTAAATATATTTCCAGTAGAATTCTTATATCTGGCGTACAAAGTACGCCAGCGCGTGTAGTTAGAGGTTAAGCAGAAATATGGACAAACTGCAAATCTTAATGTTTTGCTGATGATTGAGCCACACAGGGACAATCAGATAGGGAGATAGAGGGGCGTGGCATCCATAAAGAAGAATAAAATAAATTAAAGCTTGGCTAGAAGAAACTAAAAATGGAAAAGGTGATGGTCCAGATGATTAGAGTTATGTAATTATTATAAAACTATTGGACGAGGAAATTATTAAATTTTATACGTACGTTTATTAACAGAATAATATGTAATAATGGAAAAATACGAGTTAATAAATCTACATTTCTAAAGCTACCTAAAAAACCAGCTCAAAAATATAAATATATAACGAGTATTATTGTTTGATACACCTTATGTTTCATTCTCTAAAACAATCCTACGAATCCTGTAATCTAGGTTATAAAGAAAGATAACTAAAAACGTAAGTGAAACCAAATTTCATTTCATAAATAGTATGGCATGGCCGCATGGATACATATTCGACCCAAAGAACCGCTCAAGATAGAGAGCAATTTGCTGAAGTTATAGCTTAACAATTCTATCTCTGTAAGTAGATATGCATATCAAAATAAATACAGATTTGAAGTTTTGCAGTCTATACAGGTTGAAGGTTCACATTGTTAACGATACTCAACTGAATTTTTTTAATTCTAAAAGCGGCTTACTCTGCGAATGCAAAAACACGGTTAATTACCGACATTTGGCTTTGCATTACAGATATTAGTCCTGTCGCCAGGGGGGGTACAACGGCCTCCTTAATTCAGATGGACTTACTCAAATTTTTTTTATTTATTTTGACCCGTAGAACACGAATTTTTTGGGTAACAGTTGATCCGGATGTCGATAAGATTGTTATAAACAAAGAACTTGAGGAATTGCATAACAGCGATTTCTCGCAAAACAAAAAATATTTTTGTATTGTTTGGGTCATTCCAAGCAAATAATGTTCTTACAAGTTTTTTCGTAGGATGCACAGTTTTCGAGATAAACGCGGTTGAACTTTCAAAAAATCGAAAAATTGCAATTTTTGAACCCGAATAACTTTTGATTAAAACAGAAAATAGCAATTCTGCTTACGGTATTTGAAAGTTCAAGCCAAATTTTATCGGTTTTGATTACTTGCATTGCTAAAAAAATATTATTTTATGGTTAAACCAAGCTATAAACACATATTGTTTCCCGTGAAAATACATGCGTTTTAACGCATGCTACGTAGAAATAGCCTCGCTTGCACTTGGACCTACTCTACCTACTCGTTCGATTTTAAATGGGAGATCATTGAAAACATCACTCAAACACTATGTGTTTATAGCTTCGATTAACAATAAAAAAATAAATTTTTAGCAATGCAAATAATCAAAACCGATATAATTTGACTTGAACTTTCAAATGCGATAAGCAGAATTGCTATTTTCTTTTTTAATAAAAAGTTATTCGGGTTCAAAAATTGCAATTTTTCAATTTTTCTAAAGTTCAACCGCGTTTATCTCGAGAACTGTGCATCCTACGAAAAAACTTGTAAGTACCTTTTTTGCTTAGAATGACCCAAAAAATATAAAAAAATGTTTTGTTTTGCGAGAAATCGCTGTTATGCAATTCCTCAAGTTCTTTGTTTATAACAATCTTATCGACATCGGGATCAACTGTTACCCAAAAAATTACCCTGATTGTGTCAAAATTGACATGATCAACTTTACTGTTGACCCGTATATACACCCGGTAGTACAGTACAGTAGTAGTGTTTACATTGATTGCGTTATAGTCATATACAGTCACAGTGTCAGGGTAAACCGCGTTGTAATAAATGTTCTAAATATTACCTAGATAATTAAGTTGTGATACAGATGAGGTCTACTGCATTCACTGTCAAAAAAGTGGGCATCCTTCTAATTCTAGAGATTGTACTCTGTTTAAAAAACAGTTTTAGATTAAAAAATAATGGCCTTCGAAAATATATCTTTCAAAGAAGCTGAATTTATCTGTCTTAATACATCGTATGCTAAAATAACTACCAACAATAGATTCGCCATATTTAAAAACTTAGAAAATCTCCCAGAACTTCCCACTACTACAAACAATGAATACAGTTGTTTATTATCTAAACTTAAAACTAATCAAATCAGTTCACATGTACAAGAATCCACACACACTAAGAAACGAAAATACATTTCTCCTCTAGTTTCCCCAACTTCAACTCCAACATGGACTCCTACCATTTTGTCAGTGCCAAAGCAAATAATAGATCGTCCCCACACTTCAATAACCCTTACCGTTACGAATTTATGACATTCAAAGAAAAAATGGTTAGCCAAATATCTACTTTCGTTATAGACACAATAAAAAATCCAAAATCGGTAAATGATAATAATATTATTAGTTGTATTACTTCAATATTATTTGATAAAGTGAGAAATAGTGAATATATAGTATTAGAAAAAAGCAATTATAATACAACCCAAAATGACGGAACAAATGAATAAAAACATAGTTCGAATGTAGTACAATGGAATCGTAGGTCTCTTTTATCCGGTAACCGGTGAATTGCTCGAATGCAATTGCTCCACATCAATTGCTCGAATTCAATTGCTCGAAAAACATTTGCTCAACACTAAAATTGCTCGAAATACAAATTGGTCTATTAAAAAAGAAAAGTATATATCTAAAATATTTATTCACAATAATACAAAATATAGACATAAGAAAGATTCTTGAAATAGGACAAATTATGTGATATTTCTCGTACCTATATAATCGTATTTTCATTTTTGCTGAAAAAGTATTCCTTACAAATCTAAAATATCTTTGAACTTTTAAAATAATAAAAAAATAACGGTTTTGATTTTCTCTCATTATGATAATTAGGGATTATAGTAATTACCCAGTATTAGGGAGAGATTAAAATCATTAAATACCCATTAACTTACCCTTTATGCTTACCCTTTACCAATGTTTCTTTATTGGGTATGTATTATTGTTATTCTTTTCATTTTGCATTATTGTGAATAAAAATTTTAGATATTTAATTCTCTTCTTTATTCGAGCAATTAATTTTAAGCAATTGATTTCGAGCAATTGCATTCGAGCAATTGACCTAGAACACTTTTATCCAATCAACCGAGTTTATTACATTTTTTAAATACGATGTACTTTGATACCTTAGTCTTATCAGGAATATGGCTAAAACCCGGTTACGATTTCCGCCTAAAAGGCTATAGCTCTATACAAAAATTGAGAAATGACGGCTATAGCCGTGTGGATATTTACATCACTCAACATTTTAACTTTATAGAAATACCTATTAATTACAACTTCAATTCTGGTATAGAAGCATGTGCAGGTTATATTCCGAAATTACATGTAAATCTTGTTTCAATTTATAAACCACCACATAAAAGTAACCAAAGAGGATTGGTCTCAACTGGGTGAACAATTTGCTGTCTCTACCATTTTCTGTTGTGTTTTCAATGCTCACCACATGTCTTGGGGTCCAATTCTATATGATAATGTTCTTGGAAAATTTTGATTTAGTAACTCTAAATTATGGTACTCCTCCCAAATGTCACCCAACGGTAGTAAATCTACAGTAGACTTAACAATTATATACCCTCATCTACCTATTAAAATATCATGGGAAGTAACATTGGATACTTTGGATTCAGATCATTTTCCAATTACTATTGAAATTAAATAAAATTGAAAGTTTGGATTTTACGTAAAAATAAGCAACTTTTATTCGAGATATTTTTTCAAATTATGGATGTGTAATACTATAATACTATGATACTAAGATCCCACTAAAATGGAAAATTTTAGTTAACTTTTTTGGTTTTAGGACCTAATAATCACAACCCAATAGGTCCTTATAACGCTCGAGTGACTGCAAATTTAGCATACTTTGCTCCCCTACTAGTCCTGTCGCCAGGGGGGGTACAACGGCCTCCTGTATTCAGATGGACTTACCCAAGATTTTTTTATGCATTTTGACCTGTAGAACACGAATTTTTTGGGTAACAGTTGATCCGGATGTCGATAAGATTGTTATAAACCAAGAAGTTGAGGAATCACATAACAGCGATTTCTCGCAAAACAAAACATTTTTTTGTATTTTTTGGGCCATTCTAACCAAAAAATGTTCCTACAAATTTTTTCGTAGGATGCATAGTTTTCGAGATAAACGCGGTTGAACTTTCAAAAAATCGAAAAATTGCAATTTTTGAATCCGAATAAATTTTGATTAAACAATAAAATAGCAATTCTGCTTACCGCATTTGAAAGTTCAAGTCAAATTTTATCGGTTTTAATTATTTGTATTGCTAAGTATTTATTATTTTATTGTTAAACAAAGCTATAAACAGCTAGTGCTTGAGTGATGTTTTTAATGATTTCTCATTTAAAATCGAACGAGTAGGTAGCAGAGGTAGAAGTGCAAGCGGGGCTATTTCTATGTAGCATGCAATAAAACGCATGTATTAGGCACGGGAAACACTATGTGTTTATAGTTTTTTTTAACAATCAAAAAATAAATTTTTATCAATGCAAATATTCAAAACAGATATAATTTGACTCAAACTTTTAAAGGCGGTAAGCAGAATTGCTATTTTATTTTTTATTCAAAGGTTATTCGGGTTCTAAAAATTGCAATTTTTCGATTTTTTCAAAGTTCAACCGCGTTTATCTCGAAAGCTATGCATCCTACGAAAAAACTTGAAGGAACATTTTTTGGTTAGAATGACCCAAAAAATACAAAAACATGTTTTGTTTTTCGAGAAATCGCTGTTATGTAATTCCTCAAGTTCTTTGTTTATAACAATCTTATCGACATCCGGATCAACTGTTACCCAAAAAATTCGTGTTCTACGGGCCAAAATACATAAAAAAAACTTGGGTAAGTCCCTCTGAATTAAGAAGGCCGTTGTACCCCCCCTGGCGACAGGACTACACCATAACTAATAAAATTTAATCGAGAACTAAAACTAACAAGTAGGTACAGTCATAACTGTCAACCGCCACATATAAGTCCAATTATTAATGTAAACATTGTCAAATCAAAATAACAATTTACTGTTTTTTCACATTCTACAAAATACAGAGTGTTCTATAAATAAACGTTAAAATCTGGAGATACTTGCGTAATAGAAAATAGAATAATATATAGGGCGTCAATAAGTAGTTGTTCCATCATTAACGTTATTATCATGACTTCACTTTTACTTTTATTCCTTAGGGAGTAAAAGACTTTGTCTCCCTAGGGAGGAAAAGTAGGGCTTTGCTATATACTCCGTATAATATACTTACCGTTGCACTTCATCCGCGTCATAGCCCGTGACGTTACATGATACCAACACAAAATACTTCCACTTCCACTTCGTTTTTTTGGCTTGCATACAAGTGCATCTGCCAGCACATTTCTTTCGTGTTGCAGTTAGTCTTGCTCTTAGCAATACTGCAGCACTCTAAAAACAAACAAGAAGATTCTGCGCTTTTTTTTTGACATGATAAGGTTATGTTTCGGCTAACGGATTTTAGTATTTTATTTCCTGTTTCTTTATTCCTAAATATTAAAATCATTGCTTTAGGCGTTCATAATATATATAATACAAATTAATATGTATAGAAATAAACCTTGTGGTGAGAGATGTTAGTTTAAACAAATACAACAACATAGGGATAGAACTCTTCTCGCTTCGGGGTAACGGCAGAGCTTTCACAACCCGAAATGTTACCTCGGTTAGACTAGAACCCAGGAAAGGATAGGATAAAGAAATATGGGACAATTGAGTTTGTATTTCACAAATTGACCTTGTTAATATTTAAATGAGTAATAATTAATTTTAGTTGATCAAAAGTTAGATTGCAAAGAATATCTTGTATATTGAAACTAACAGGGACTCCTAGTTCTTTTAGTTCATCTCTAAGATCAAACTGTGTACCTTTTCTTATGGGACATTGCAAAAGAATATGGTCTATATCCTCCTCTGTTCCACATTCACAAAATGGATAATCTTTTATTTTTAGTCGATATAGATGTGAACCTGTGCAACAGTGCCCTGTCCTCATCCTTATTATATTAGTCAGGTGTCTTCGGTCTATATAGGGAAATTTTTTAAACCAGGGTTTATCTGGAAATGCGGGTTGAATTCCAGAATACCATCTCCCTTGAGTTTGTGTCTGTGATTTCCAGCATATGTCATGTTCCCTCCTTATTTTACTTTTCAGTATTGGCCAGACATCTGTGTAGTTTATTTTCATACTTTGTGGGACATTAAGTGCTCTCCCAATATTTGCCAACTTATCAGCATATTCATTTCCCTCTATTCCTGAATGACCGGGGATCCAGCACAATTTATATTTTTTGTTATCCGAGTTTGCCTCTACTAATGGCTGTTTCGTTTCTAATGTGGTATGATCATTATTTGCATTTATGCCAACTTCTGTTAGTTTCTGTATAGCACTTCTGGAATCGCTAAAGACAATACAATCAGTAATACCTCGATTCAGACATTCCTTAGTCCCTTGCTAATAGCCACTATTTCTGCTGTGCATATATTCAATGCTGATGGTAATCTAGATGAGTATGAATAGTTGATATTGGGAATGTATAGACCGTAACCTCTCTCTGCTTCCTTAGCATTCCCACTTTTTGATGCATCAGTATAGATGAATAGGTAGTTTTCTCTTAATTTCTCTGTTGCTGCTTTGAATATCATATTTTGATGATGATCTGACTTGCTGATTTTTAATTGCACTGTGGGAAGTCGTGTGTATTGTATGTCCATGTTGAACGAGAAGCAGGGTATCACATTTGCTGTGTGAATTATACTTTTGTATGGTTCTAGTTGGTCAAGTGCCTCCACTAGGTATGGTCTCTCTCTTTGTTTCCAATATCCTATATTATAAGTACACGCTTGTTTAATATCTTTGACTGCCTTTAAAATCGGATTATCTTGAATGCTGTACATTTTTGTCATAAATTTCGTTGCCAACCATTTTCTTCGAAATTCTAGTGCCATCTCTGCAGTTTCTGCCAGCAATGCTGTTGTAGGAGTTGACTTCATGCATCCGAGGATAACCCTTAAAGCTTGAAATTGTACTGTATCTAGCTTACGCAAGGTGTTTTTGTTTGATGGTTTTATGAATATGCTGCCGAAGTCCAAATGGGATCTCACCAGACCATAATATACCAGTAGTAGGTAAAGTGGCAGGGTCCCCACCCCACCAGACTTTCCCTATTGCCCTCATTACGTTAATACCTTTAATAGCCTTACTTCTTATCTTTTCATTGTAGGGGTTCCAGTTAAGGTTTTCTGTGAGGGTGACTCCTAAATATTTAATTTCTTTTTTACGAGGGATGATCTGCTGATCTATAACGATTTCTGGATATATGTATATATTACTAGTTTTTGCAAACCATACTACTTCACTCTTGTTTACTGAAATAGAGAAGTTGTGTTTCGCTAGCCATTCATTTATGTCTGCAAGAATTAAATTTGATCCTGTTGCTACTTGGATTGGGTTGTGATGTTTGTTTAACAGAACTAGATCATCTGCATATGACAATAAAATGCATTCCTCTGGTATTATTTCATAAATCGAATGTATATAGATGTTAAATAGTAACGGACTGAGTGGTGATCCTTGTGCTAAACCTTGTGTTGTAAAGGCCGGACCTATGAGATTTTCTTCCTCATCTTTGACATATATTTTCCTGTTATGAAGAAGCTTGAATGTAAGGTTAGTTAGTTCTATTGGGAGATTTAAATCTAACATTTTTTTATAAAGTACATAAATGTTTACATGGACATAGGCGGCATTTATATCTAGGAAAATTCCCAACACACTTTTATTGTCTGAGATAGCTGCCTGAATATAAGATGTAATAAAAGCTATATTATTCTGGATTCCCATACCTTTTCTAAACCCTGATTGGAAGCTGTTGAATGTATGGTTATTTTCCAATATCCATTCCAGTCTGTTTTTAATAAAATGTTCCATTATTTTGCCTACGCATGATGAGAGGGCTATGGCTCTATAACTATCTACGAGTTGCGGATTTCTGGTAGGTTTGAGAAACGGGAGTATTATTTGTGTTCTCCAGCTCTCAGGAATCTCTTTTCCCTCCAGTGCCTTATTGTACATATGAAGTAAGCTTTTTAAGGCTGTCTCTGTTAAATATTTAATCATTGAATAAGTGATTGCATCAATGCCCGTTGCTGTGTCCTTTTTATTGTTTATACCTTGTTTCAGTTCACTCATGGAGAAAGGATTCTGAATGCTGTTGTTTGCCACTATCGTAAATTCTGGATCTATGTTGCATACTGATAGATTTGTTAAGATACTTTCACTGATTTGTGTGTTGGGTAGTTTTTTTTATACCCCTGTTGTGAATTATAGAATTTTTTAACTGTACTCCATACGTAGCTCATATCGGAGTTTCTGTTCAGCGTTGCACAGAACTTTCTAAAACTGTCTCTTTTTTTCTCCCTTAGAAACTTTTTTGTTGCTGCAATCGTTTTTTTGGCATGGACATAGTTTTCAACTGTGAATTGTGTCTTGAGCCTTAATATTTCTTCTTTTCTGACTCTTATTTTTTGAGAGCATTCCTGATCCCACCAGATGCATCATATTTTTCTCTTTGTTCGATTAACTCTCCATATTTCAGTTGTTCTATATTTGATGTTCGGTTTATTATATCCTGGTACTCTTCCCAGTTGGCTCTTTTATAATTTTTCATTCCCCGATTGATGTTTTCCGGATTAATGTTTATAGAATTTTGTATAACTAGTTTTATGGGGTAGTGATCACTGAAGCTCAGGTCGTTTATCACTGACCAATCACATTTGTGGGCTTGATTACTGGAGGTCATCGTCAGGTCTACTGCACTTCTCCTTTGTCCTGGTCTGGTGAGTCTTGTTGGAGTCCCATCGTTATGTATAAAAAAATTGTATTCATCAACAAATTCTTGTATATTGTTACCACTTGTATCAGATATTTCACATCCCCAACCAACATGATGGGCATTGAAATCTCCCAAAATGATAATCGGTCCTTGTAGCACCTTAATTAGGTTAGATAGTTTGTTTTTTGTTATTTTATTGGTGGGATGAGAGTATATATTTACTATATTATATTTTTGAATTTTAATTATTATTATTCTAAATTTGTTGGTTTCTAGGTTATTTCCACATTTTAAAATTTCGTAATTTAGATTTTTTTTAATTAGTGTTGCTATACTAGTACCTTCATTCATATCATTTCTGACTACATTATAGGTTTTAATGTTAAATTTATGTACCGGTTTTAAAAAGGTTTCATTGAGTAAAATGACATCTGGTTCCTCACCTCTGATTAGTGATATTAAATTACTAAAATTAGAGTTTACACTACGTATGTTCCATTGAATAATGTTAAGGTTTGTGTTATCCATTTTTATACTAATATGTTAGTTACTTGCAGATGAGAACTGCTTTTTTTGTTGATCTGATTATATAACTTGTTGACTATTTGTTTTGATTACATTTCTGTCTTATCCAAATCTTCCGAAGATTTGGACAACTCAAAGTATGTATTAATTAGATCCCTAATTTGACATTTATGTTCTATTGGTGTAATTAAAAATTTTTTATAATATTCTTCAACTCTGTTCAGATTATTTGACTCTATTGATTGTGTACCTGACCCAGCAGGATCTTCTTCTCTATCTATGTTTCTATATGGACTAGCTTGGAAATTTTGAAATTGTGGCCTGTGTTCTGCCCTTTCTTGTCTACCATTGGGGTATGATAATACTATGTTATGTGCTGTTTTGTCAAAACTGACTCTCTTTGTTGGAGGAGAGGCGTTTGTCGTTGATACATTTGAGTATGTTCTTTTAGATTTGACAATGTTACTGCTATTGCTAAAAGATCTTCTTTGATTTATCTGTATATGATTGTCCGATTGTTGCCCCTTGTTTTGTAGACTGGGGAATTCTGTTTGCAAAAATCTATATGTTTGTGCTGTATTGGATATATTAGGTACATATGACTTAGGGTGCAAAAAATTGGCCTCATAATGTGTTATATTTTCGTATACCATGGTCTTTTTAATGTTGCATTGCCTCTCATACTCGGGACACTTTTTGCTGGTAGCCTGATGTTCTGTTGATTTGCAGAAGTAACAAGATATTCTACATGTCTGTTGTGCATTTTCTTCGGGTTCATGTGGGTTGCCACAGTTGTGACATTTTTTGATGCTTTTACACTGCATTTTTGTGTGTGCAAAAGCCAGGCAATTTTAAACATTGGGTGACTCGTGGTATGTAGGGAATTAGCGGAATTGATAAGTAACATAATTTTATATGTCTAGGGATTATTACCCCTTCAAACGTTATTAAGATGGTCCCCGTTGGAGAGTACTCGAATGTTCCGTCTTCATTGGCTTTTTTCGTGGTAAATCTTTTTACATCTAATATCTTAAAAGGCTTTCGCCCATATTTTTGATATTTTCTTCTGTAAATATGGGGTTTATGTTCCTAGCTATTGCTTTACAAGTTACTGAGTTTCTTGGTATATATATTTTGTATTTGTCATTTAGTTTATTATTTTTAACAAAGTTATTTGCTGCTGATGCAGATTGAAATATTATTCCTAATTTGTTTTTACCTTTTTCTTTTACCTCTAAAACATCTTTAAGTTTTAATTGAAAAATGTCTTTAGCAATTTTTAGATGGTTATAGCGCCCTAAAGCATGCCCTTTTTTAATTCCTTCAATAATTACAATAAATGGCCCTATAGCAGAATTATTATAGCTTAAATTAGTTAAAAAAGTCTCCGTTTTATTAGTCGTATCTTTTTGTTCGGTTTTTTTATTCGTATCCATTAAGTTCATATCAACATCTTTACTAAAACCAGTAAAACCTTCAAGGTCAGGAGGGACTGGCCCCCCTGAATCCTCGGTCATTATTAATTACCTTAAATATCTAAGAGTGTTAAGTACAAATGTAATTTAAGAATAATATAAATGTAATATAAAAATAATATTAAAAAAGAAAAGGTTTATTAACAGAGGAAAGGTTAGTAGATCTCACCACAGGTTTCAAATTTGCCTCCTGATGCGAATCACGTCCGTCACCTTTCACTGCCACCGAAAGAATCCCCAACACGAAATATTTAGGCGGTAGGTGTCTTCTTTTTTAGAACCATTTTGCCGAGTACACTGGAATTACAGCCACTAGACATATATTTTATTATATACGCGTAGAAATAATATTGGAATGTTTCTATTAATGTACATTTAAAGACACATACCCTAGCTTGTTTAGTTTAATTTATATAAGTGGAATATATCGCAATCCCGGTGGAACAATGACGCAACTACAAAAGTGTAACTTTTCAGGAGAGCTAAACATATAAAATTATTTTACTTAATACCTCATGTAATGGAGCATAATGGAGATACTGGATTATTATTGCAGTTATACTTGGCCACCGTGATGTCAGGTGCTATACTGTAACTGTACTACACATTCGAAATAAATTCTTAATTTTTCATCCCTAAATTTGATCCCCAATTGCAATTACGTCATTGTTGCCGCAGTTATTTTGTGGCAACAATGACGTAATCGCAATTGAAGATCAAAAGGGATGAAAAATTTAGAATTTAGTTTTCAAAATAATATCTTTAAAACTAAATTCTAAATTTTCATATAATATTCTAAATAATTTCCAGACATACTCATTTTGTAAAATTTTTGGTTATCTAGCTAGTTCTGAAAGGTGGCGTGGAAATAAGGACAAGAAGTCATTGAAAAAGTTTATTAAACAAATTGAAAATTGTAGTAAAAGCAATCATTTTAAATAAAAAAGGACTTAAAATAAAATTGAAATTACAAAAAAAAAAGTATCAACGAAGAATTGAATCGTAAAAGGCTTTACAAAATCCAGGAATTATATGTTTTGAAAGCAATTGTTTCAAATATTTTAGTTTGCTATCACCTAAAGGAATTTTTGAAGAATAAGCCCTACGCTGCTGGCTCGGTGAAAACTATTCGGACGAACTCCGACTCCTTGTTTTTTGGCAAACATCAACTTTCATTCACGTTGGTTGTTTATAACTTTTTTTATACAGGAAGTAATCTTTCCCTTTTACGATTTAAAGTAACATTACTTCAGTTATCATTAAGTTAGCATCGAGTCCGTTTCATTGTACAGCGCTTTAACATTGTAAAACTCGGTGAAATCCATTTCTTTAACCGTTAAAGGAGCTTCTGTTTTTTAGCATTTCTAACTAATTCCTTCTTGACTAAGAGAGATTACCAAGTGTTGGTGTTTGGGGATCTTGGCGTATATTAATGTCTGCTTCTTCTTCGGATGATGGTGCTACCTCAATAGTGGAAGGATGATAGTCGTCACTGGAACATTTATCATATATTTAAATCTAATAATATCATAAAAATAGTACTTACATAAAATGCACTTACCTCAATGTTGCCTCACAATAAGGAGAAATCCAGATAAAAAATGACACAGAATACAGTTACTTCAAGGTTTCAATAACATAAAATACAATTGCGTCAATGTAGCACCGTAGGTACAAACACGCACTCGACATATCGAAGCACAACTGTACATTATGTCCAATTATGTCATTGTTTCTCCGAGGTGGGCTGATTTTTCAAGTATGACGCATCTGCTCCCTGGTGGCTAAAAGCTAAACAACACATCTTACAGTGATCTGCCGAATGGGGTAACCAAGCTTGGACCAAGTGACGACATAAACTCATTTTCTATAAATCTGCAGTTACGTCAATGTTCCACCGGGACAGCGATATAGCTTTTTTATAAAGCACACTTGTTCGGATTGCACTATAACTGAGAGCGAACACAGGTGACATTTTGGCATAAATTGGTAACGTTTATTTGACTACCATAGGTATTTGTTTTAATATAATATTTACTCTTTTTATTATTTACTTTAAGTTAGGATTATAACTTAATTCTTGTTTTCTATTCTTAAAGTTTTTATTTATTTAGATTCAATATTAATTTGTTTTGTTGTATGATCCACGTTTGCAATAATTATGTGATCTATTTGATTTAAAATGGATTCAGAATTTTTTTACACTGTGGCAACTATGTCAATTTAGATCTCAGACGTAGATAATGACGTGCAACGGTAAGTATATTAGACGAACTGTACTTTGGGCAGAGGTTGGTGGAAATAGTATATTGTGCAAAAAGTGAAGAAAGGTACTAATTTCTCACTAGTTTGAAAAGTTACGGTACGAGCGCAAGCAAGTATCGCAATTCAAATGAGTAAGAAATTACCTTTCTGCACGTGTTACACACAATACTTTTTCTACAACCACAGTTTTTGCTAAAAATAAAAATTACAATCTCCAAACGAAGATTTATTATAACAATAAATCATAAATTTTAAACTGTTGTATTTAATTAATACTAAATTACATAGAAATCAATTAAAAAATTAATGCACTGCCTTAATTTGTTTGAATTTAAATTCTTTTAAATAAAAATTATTACAAAATAATGTCACATTTGACGTTATATTTATGCATTCACGGATTTCCACCGAACCTACTTCATTCGACGTATCTTGCTGAGGCTGCTAAATCCTTATTGGTTAATTGATATTTAGAAAATTTTTATTAAGAATAAAATTGTAAAATAAAACAGTTGTAACATCCATAATTTAATTTCAATTTGATAATTAAGTATAACATATATATATATATATATATATATATATATATATATATATATATATATATATACATCCCGCTATCATTATGTCATCTTTTCATGTTGCAGTCATTTGGCATCACCAAGAAATACTATCATTTTCGAATTTTAATTCGTGTATGTTTGTTGAGCGCATTTTTTAACGCCCTGTATCGTTCTCAGTTTTCTAAAATTTTAATTTTAAAAATTTAAATTATATACAAAAATTTTTACACTTCATAACCATTTTGACTTCCACCACATAAAAATGTGTATTTCCCATCATTTTGACGCTTTTCGACGTTGCCACGAGTTAAAAATACCGATCTTTTGAGGACAGGTAGAAAAGGTCTATTGTAAACTTAGAGGATGGAATATTTTGGTAAAATATTCCATCCTCTCAGATTATAAACTACATAAAAGGTAGGTTCTTTACCTGTTCAGCTGGATTACCAAGCAAGGGTCTAAATATTTTACGAGTTGAATTGTGTTTATTTGATTTCATCTGTTAAATTAAAATTTCTCATACCGACTTAAAATATTTGTTTGAAAAATTCATTTTATATTTTCGTTTAATTTACTTAGGGTTTTTGGTCAGAATTTTGAAGAAACGCTTGGTTTGACATAAAATTTGGGACACGTACCTATAGCTAATATGTTAAAGAAAAAAAGTGATATTGTGCCGATATGTGCTTTTGATCTGGAGGTGAGTTTCGTCGGTTATAGGGTATGAAAACAAATACGTTCAAATAAGTCCGGAATTGGATAAACTGACTAATTCTAAGCAACTTCTATTTTATAGCGTTTTTCACTAAGTCAATACTTTTAGATATATTTGCGAGTGAATATGTTCATTTTTCAACAAAAAAAAAAACGTTTTTATACGGTTTTTCGCAAATAACTCAAAAAGTAGGTACTTTATTGAAAAAAAATTAGCAAATAGTAAATATAGCTTATAAAAAAGTGAAAAAATGGTATATGTGTCAGGTCTGTAGACCCAGTAGAAGCAGAGTTATTGCTAAGCTTTGTTTTAAAACCAAGAGGAGTAGGTAAACTAAATGGCAGATTCACACCCAAGAAAGTCACTAGAAATATCATCAGGTAAATCTTCTTTTTTGGTTGATCATATCGGCCTTTGACGGTAATCTTGACTAAAAATCTAAAAATAAAAGGAAGAACGCAGAAAATACAAAAATTGCTGATAAAATAAATAAACTAACCTATGAAATGCCAATAGTGTCAAAATTTGATATGAGTAAAATTGCCTGAGGTTGTACCAATTACAAACAAGGTGTACGGCGTGGGAAATTTGAATGACTCCTCTTGTTTAAAAACAGACTATAGTGAAAAATAAGCTCTTATATCTCAAATTCCAAATCGAATATTTTAACGTGAAATAAAAAAAATGAAACACTTTTCTGGGAAAACTTATTACAACTTTCTTAAAGTGTTTAAGAAAACGTTTATTTTTATTTTTTTTTAAAGTTTCCAGCAGCAAGAGTAAGCAGGTTACGCTCAAAATACAGTTGTTCCTTTTTTTTTGGTTAAAAATATTCTAAAAACTCCCTCTAATTAACAGCCCAAATGGAATTAATCGTTACCACTTCACAAGTAACTTTATGTATTGTTTGTGTTTGTAAGTTTCATCAGTTCAAAGTGCTTATTTGTGGAAAAATTTGGTTTTAAAGTAAATTTTTTTAAATCTTTAATTTTGAAAAAAAGACTTTTGTCAAAATAACTTAAAAATTATTAGTGATACCAAATATCTTAAAGAGTAAAAAATGTAGGTGTTGCTTTTTTAAATATTTGGAATTTTTTGATTTTCTGGAAGACAAAAATTGGTTAAGATATGGCTGTTCAAAATTTGCATATACATACTCGTGACTAGTGATTCGTTCGAGGCCTTTCAACAAAACCCCTTTCAAAAATAAGCATTTTGAACCAATGCAACTTACAGATCATATACAGGGTTTCCCCGAAAATAGTGCGTTCCTTAAAGGTATAGATAGAAAGCACAATGTAGAGCAAAAAAGTCTTATAACATTTTATTCTAAATTCAGCCGTTTGACCAAAAAACGAAAATACATTTTGATATGCAAATTGATACTCAATTAGTAAATAAACAAGGGGTCCCATTAGATTAAATTTCACAGTCACAGGTTCTTCTACGCCATGTTGCCAGGTCATATAAATTTATGAAAATAAAAATTTACTCTTATGGAGAACAACGTAATTTTTGTTGAAACGGTTAACTTTAGGAAAAAATGTTACAACACCTTTTTGTTCTAAATTGTGTATTATATCCACACCTTAAAGGAACGCACTATTTTCGGAGACACCCTGTATAAACAATACATTTATCTAAAGTAACGTGTGAAGCGGTAACAATTAATTTTCATGACTTTCTTTTGCCAAAAAACAGGGAACGATTTTATTTTCAGCGTAACTTGCTTACTTTTCACGCTAGAAACTGTTTTAAAAACACCAAAAAAAATTTTTTTTAAACACTTTAAAAGAGATGATGAGTGTTTCCCGAAAAGTGCTTTATTTTTTTGGTTATTTTACGTTGAAATATTCGATTTGGTATTTGACGAATAAGAACCTATTTTTCATTAGCTGCAACCCTGCTTCTACTGGGTCTACAGACCTTATACTGACACCTCTTTTTCATAAGCTATATCTAGGAATATTTTCTTCGATAAAATATGTACATACTTACTTTTTGAGTTATTTGCGAAAATCCGTCCAAAACGTGTTTTTCTATGAAAAATAAACATATTCACTCGCACATACCTCGAAAAGTATTGACCTAAAACTTTTATAGAACAAAATTTGCTTAGAATTAGTATTAGTCAGTTTATCCACTTCCGGACTTATTTTGCACGTATGTTTTTTCACCTCCAAGAAGGGGTGAAAGTCACATCCAGGACAAGAGAACATATCGGCGTAATCTCACTTTTTTCTTTGGCATTTTAGCTACGTGTGTGCCAAATTTTATGTCAATCCAAGCGGTTCTTTAAAATCTGGAGGTTTTGCGATATTTTATCGTGAGTGAATGGAATAATAATTATTACAACGGCAATTATTGCCGTTGTCACTTTTAGATAAGAAGTCATTATCACAATGATATAGTCAGGTTAACTGAATTGTATAATTATTGTTTTTATCATTAAATGTGAAAACCTAGAATTATCCATGTCTGTCCGTCAATAAACACAACTCGTCTATTAGTAGGACAGAAAGAATGACAAATAAGGTGTCAAATGAAAGCCTATAACCAAAATATGATATTACATGTGAGAAGTTTGACCTCGGACTGCCTGTTCCAGAGTTGCAACCGAAAGTACTGTTTTAAATTCGTCGAAATAGTACAAACTATTGGTCAACACGACTAAGAAAGACCAGAACAAATACATACTTCCGGTTTCATGCCTGTCTGTTCGTCCATATCTGTAGGTGAACAAAATTCATCCGTCATATCAGCTGACAAAAAGTTACACGAAGGGTTCAAATATCGACTGCCGGTTCAACTTCCGGTCACTTTTTGTGAAAAATTAGAACTTACGATGTCCAATTGCTTGTTACAATTTTTTTTATAAGTGTTCTACTCTATCTATTCTGACTTTTCATTAACTTACTTAGATCACATATAATTTAATACAGTTTTGATGTCAGGGTCTTCAAAATTTATGTGGTGAGTTCCGGTATGTGATGAATGAAAAACGACTCCATAAGCAGAAGAAAAAAGTGTTCTCAAGACCTAAGACAATACATCGACTCACAAGAGCGTTGTGACAGTAGCAAAAATTCGAGTTGGGGTTCTAATTACTTTCTCATGCGGCTTACTCTCCTGACTTGGCCCCCTCCGATTATTAAGTGTTCCCAAATCTGAAGAAATGATGGGCGAGTCACAAAGTTTCACAAAAAAGCGAATATTTCGCGAAATGAACGTCAGATCGAAAAACTAAAAAATGCGTGTTCAATATTTTTCAAAAGTCTATCGAATGATACCAAAAACGAACCCCCACGGAAAGGGGTGAGGAGTAAATTAAAAATTTTAAATACGAACCCTGCGATATTTCGCGAAATGAACATCAGAGTGCCAGTGTGTGCTTTTTTTCTGGGGATGAGTACCACCCCCTTCTCGAGTGTGAAAAAATATAGGTCCAAATAAGTCCGTAAGTGGATAAACTAATTAAATTCCTTGTAACTTTTGTTTTTAGATGGTTTTTCGCAAATAAATCAAAAAGTAAGTATTTGATCGAAAAACTATTCCTAGCAAATATAAAGCTTATAAAACAGTAAAAAAAATGATGTATGTATGAAGTCTGGACACACAATAAAAACAGAGTTGGAGCTAATCAAAAGTTGGTTCTTATTCGTCAAATTCCAAATCGACTAGTTCAACGTAAAATGTCCAAAAAATAACGCACTTTTCGGGGAAAACCCGCCACAAATTTTTTAAAGAGTTTAAAAAAAGTTTTATTTTTGTTATATAAAAAGTATCTATTCTATCACCATCAGCATCAAAAGTAGACCGGGCAGTATCGTCGCCCCCGCTAGCGAAATTATTCCGATTCGATTTTTTTGCACAAACTTACTCAAAAAGAGGTCCTTATAACATATCCAAAGGGTGCCGGGCGGTGCATTGGTCGAAAAATTGTTTAAAAAATTTTTTTGAAACAAATTCACAAAAACAATTTTTTCATTTCGAACAATTTTTTTAGATAACTTGTGTCATTCTGGGCAAAAAAGGTGTCTTGCCATTTTTGTTTAAAATTGATTGTTGTCGAGTTATATGCGATTAAAAATTTGAAAAATGCGAAAATGGCCATTTTTAAGTCTTAATAACTCGATTAAAAGTTATTATTATGAAATTAAAAAGTGAGCAGATCAAGTTTCAAACCCTTGCTTCAAGGTACTTAAGAGATTTTTGTCATTATTTTATTACAAAGCTGTTATTTTTAATTATTAATAATTAGCGCTATAGTCCCGGATTTATCGTCGCCCCTGTTAGTGAAATTATTCCGATTCGATTTTTTTGCACAAACTTACTCAAAAAGAGGTCCTTATAACATATTCACAAGGTGCCGTGGTCGAAAAATTGTTTAAACAATTTTTTAAACAAATCCACAAAAATAATTTTTTCACTTTGAACAATTTTTTTTTTAGATAATTTTGGACACTCTGAACAAAAAAGGTCTCTTGTCAATTTTCTCTAAAATTGATTGTTGTCGAGTTATACGCGATTTAAAACCTGAAAAATGCGAAAATGGCCATATAACTCGACAAAAATTAATTTTAGAGAAAAATCTCAAGATACCTTTTTTGCTCAGAATAACCCAACTTATCTAAAAAATCATTCGTAATGAAAAAATTATTTTTGTGAATTTGTTTAAAAAATTGTTTAAGGTGATACAGTAGCGATCAACAGGTAGCCAAAACGCGTTCCAAGATTGCGGCTGTAATTTTGAATATTTTTTCAAGATATTTGGCACACGTATCCGTAATATAATAAAGAATGGCGGTACAGAGCCCAATTTGAAAAATATATTAGGTAATATTTGAAAATTATTCTGTAATTAAATACAATATTCAAAAAACGAGCCTGTACCGCCATTAAGAAGAACAAAAAAAAATACACTTTCTTCAAATAAATTTTTTATCCGATGCCTAGATTTTGTGTCATTTTGGAACTACTAAAATGTTTTATTTCATTAGTCCAAAACAAAATTTAAATTTTTTAATTCGACAAAATATTTCCACGCACAGGCTGTGGTCTGTATTAATTCGAGAACCAAGAGAGACAGCTCATTAACCGCCTTTCATTTTTTCTTAGAAAATAAACGATCTCTACACAAAGTACTTATAGGATAATACGCCGCCGTTATGAAATGATTGTAGGATGTTAAAATGACGAAGGATGTTTTACCCGGAAATCCGAATTTTATATACTTTTGTTATATTTAATACCCTAATAGCACACGACGTCCTTTGGACGTCCAAAATAGGTCAATTTTTGGTCCTAACGTCCATGGACCATAAACGGACATCCTTTGGACGTCCGACGCTGGACGTACTTCGGGTGTACTAAATATGTACGTCCTTTGGACGTCCGGCGTTGGACGTCCTTCAGGTGGACTAAATATGTACGTCCTTTGGACGTCCGGCGTTGGACGTTCTTCGGGTGGACTAAATATGTACGTCCTTCGGACGTCCGGTGTTGGACGTCCTTCGGGTGGAATAAATATGAACGTCCTTTGGACGTCCGTACTCGGACGAAATACGGACCTTTTCCAATCGTCCATATTGGACATATTCTACCAATAAGGGGATTAAACAGCAAAATTATTTAATAAAATATTAACTTAATTATGTTAATAAAATAGTTTAAATGGAAAAGATTATAAATCATATTTAATTCAAAACTGTATATGTAGTTTAATATCTAATACATGTTTTTGTTTTTATGTAAAGTGTGAAAATCTGATCGGTAAATTATTCGTTATGTCCACTCTACATCAACAATAAATTGAACAAGAAATTGACTAAGTTATTCAAGGCCAAATTTGACGAGTACAAAATGTATGATTTGTAAAAGAAAATGAAGGAATTTGATGAAATAGAACAATTGGATATGTTTTATTTTGTCAAATTTCTTTATTTTCTGTTTATTCACGGCAAAATTGGAAGTAGAATTGTGTTTTGTATAAGCCAAATATGACCTTGAATAACTTGTCGTCAATTTCTTGTTCAATTATTGTTGATGTAAAGTGGACTTTATAATGTTTTATTATTCCCGTTACCAAGATGATAGAAGTTTGGTGGTTAATTCTAATAAGCAAAAATATAATTTTTATCAATGTATCCTTACTACAGATGAATATTGAGAGCATCTTTTTGAAGTTGAGCGTACGTGTGCCCAAAATAGGTCCAGTTTTAGTCCTAATGCGGATGGACTATAAATGAACGTCCTTCGGACGTCCGACGTTGGACGTACTTACGTGTTGAATAAATATGAACGTCCTTTGGACGTCCATTGGACGTCCGTGCTCGGACGTCCGTTGGACATTGACATCGATCCGTGAGCGTCATCTGCAAAGAAGAAAATCACAAGCCAGGACAACCAATCCAAATAGTGAGTGTTTCAAACTTTTGTGTTGTGTTGTCAAAAGTTTATTTAATTATTTATGTTTTTCCTTACATACTTACATATTTTTTCAAGCTTTTTGGTATATTTTTCATATTTTTTACTATATTTCGATAAAAAAATTCTTCGCAGTTTTATCCTAATCAACATCATCATCATTCTATCCAAAAAGGCAAATCGCCAAAATCGCAATTTTATCATAATATGATATGTATATTTGCATTTTACCACATTTTTTCGATGTTTTGAAACATTTTTGTATATCTTTTGTGTATCTATCTATATTTTGTATATCACCCCTCCTCGGGGTGAAACTGACCCCCCAAATTCACATACTAATTTGTAAGTACACATACTTTGTAAGTATGGAATAAAGGTTGCTTAATATTAATCAGTTTATCGAAGTCCGGACTTATTTTGAACGTTTTTCACCCCAGAGAAAGAGTGAAACTCACCCCAGGGCAATAGCACACATTGGCACAATATCACTTTTTTCTTTGGCATGTTAGCTATGCGTATGCCAAATTTCATGTCAATCCTTTAAAATTTGCAGCAAAAACCATCAAAGAATGTAGTAATACTTGTTTTCATGAAGTCGGTGATAGAGTTTGACAAATCTTTATGGTTGTTAAATATCTTTTAATTTGTGTATTCGATTTTTAAAGGTAGGTACTATATACGTCCATTTGGCACAATAAAAAATAACCTTCGACCGGTACATATTGCTTGTATCGATGCTCGGTGCATTGTTCAGTCATAAATTTTACCTGTCCCTATAGCGTCGGCCGTCGGTCGGGTCCTATTGTAAATTATTATAATAATAGTCCGTCTCGGTATTTTATTATTTCTGTCATAAGTATCTCTGTGGAAATGCAAATGCTGCTTGTAACATCCCAAAAACCAGCTCTACTATTAATTGTACTCGTATAAATAAGTGTATAATATGTACCTACCTACTTATTTATTGTATTCATTTATAGACCTGGATCCCGCGTAATAAAAAAAGTTGATTAACAGCAAGCTGAAAATTTTTTAATAGCTTCACGGTGTCTAGTCGGACAAACTTTGATGTACGGGAATACTGGAACCGGGGAAGTTTTAATTGTGGAACAGGTTAAAAACTTGGAACATCAGACTACCGAAAACGTTCCATGTATTTTGTCGGACAGAACTTCCAATTGATTTGTTACCATTTCATTAAACTCTTATGCAAAAATCAGACTGCGTACCAGTCTACTTTTATTCTCTTAATATTTTTACTTAAAAAAAGTGTACTACAATCATCTCGCTAAACTTAATATAACTGTTTTCGAGATAAACCCATTTTAAATCTGCGATATAACATAATTTTTTGCATAATATTGTAGTTAAATCCGAAAAATCAACTTAAAACCATAATAATAATTGTGCCAATTCTCATTTATGTCATTTATATTTTTGGAGATTTTTATGGTTTATAAGTTATTTTTCGAGTTTAGCGAGACGAATGTAGTATATATTTTTTAAGTAATAATATTAAGAGAATAAAAGTTTTGATTCGAAAAGTATATGTAATGTAGAGTTCCCTCAGCGATGTGATATAATATTATTACAGTATAGCTCCCCGTGCATGACAAGCTTATGGAGGTAGCCCATATAGCCTAGGCTATAATATTATTAAAAAAATCACTTAGATGGGACAATGGCTTTAGGAAATTCGAGACATCAAAAATGGCCCATTTTTAAGGTGGTGCGTTAATTTCTTGGAGAAATGTAATTATAATTTAATGTAAATAATCTAATATCCAATAATTGTAAATTAATATAAGATGTAATATAAGTTCCTTAAAAAATATATTTTTTATTTCCCACAATACATTCTCCACAGGTATAAATATCGTCTCTAGACGTCCACCGAACGTCCTCCCAGGACGTTAGATGGATGATCGGCAGCAATACATTGGACCAAACTGGGACGTCCTATGAAGGCCCAATTGACGTCCACCGAACGTCCCTTCGGACGTTAGGTGGACCTCCATTGGGCGTTTGGCAACGTGGAATTTGGACCAAAATTGGACGTCCTGTTAAGGTCCAATTCACGTCCCCTAAGACGTCCGATTAAGATCCAATTTACTCCGATTAAGGTCCAATTTACGTCCAATTAAGGTCCCATTTACGTCCGATTAAGGTCCAATTTACGTCCGATTAAAGTCCAATTTACGTCCGATTAAGGTTCAATTTACGTCCGATTAAGGTCCAATTTACGTCCGATTAAGGTTCAATTTACGTCCGATTAAGGTCCAATTTACGTCCGATTAGGGTCCAATTTACGTCCCCTAGGACGTCCGATTAAGGTCCAATTTACGTCCGATTAAGATCCAATATATGTCCCCTCGGACATTAGATGGACGTCCAATGGACGTTCGGTAGTGCGACATTTGGACCAAAATAGGACGTATAAAGGACGTTCCTCGGACGAAAACGGACGTCCAATGGACGTCCCTAAAGTCCGTGAAGGACGTCCATTGGACGTCCTTGTGCTATTAGGGTAGGTACCTACCTATAATTCTGGTGATTTTTTAAATCCTCTATTGTTAAGAGAATTTACACCTTTAGCCAAAGTTTTACGATTTTCTAACGGAAATTAACAAGTTATTTTAAATACGCACCAATTATCGATGTTGAAAGGAGCTTTTTAAGTTATAAAAATATTTTGTCTGATCAAAGAATATGTTTCCTCGTAAAGAATTTGGAAAAACACATTGTAGTGAATTATAATCGAAGATATATTTATAGTGATATTGTTGTTTTATTTTCTTATAGTGTTTATTTTATTATAGTGTTTCATTCTCGTCCCGGACGTCGAAGAGTAAGGTCACTGCTAGCACACCCCACTCTTACCGACGAACAGCGAGAAGCCTGAGAGCACCAAGTGCTGAAGAAGCGGCGCACGGTTAGCCCTAAGCTATTAGTTTGGAACCAGCGTGAAAAACCAACGACGCTTGGCCGTGTAAACCAAAAAGGTAGACGGATTACTGGGTTTCAGAGGAATACTCTGGCCCTGGGCTCGAGCGAGTTCGCTCGCCCCGAACTCTACCTAGTGTTCACATACGGTTACAAGAACAAGTGCGAGTAAGGGGGCCAAACTAACTGCGAAAAAGGCTTTCAACGAGGGACCCACCAGCAGCAGGGTAAACTGCACCCATCAGGTAATTATAGTCACTGTCTTACGCCGGAAAAGCACGGAGGGGTGGACAAGCCACCTTTATCCCTGGGGTTTACCCCCCAGAACACCTTGAGGCTGAGGTGCCCTCCGATCGCTCGACTTGCATCCTCACCCATTTGTAATGCCTTCTTCTGTAAGGTCAGTCAGCTCCACCCGGTCGCTTCGTCCTCGGACGACGACCTCGACAAGCGTTGCCACCACCACCACCACCACTACAGCCACCACTACTGCCAACCAGTTCTCTTCCTTACATCAGGAAGGCACTGTACCCCCAGCCAGAGGTTACAACCGGCTCACGGCGGAGCTAGACCTCGAGACGCTTAGCGCGGAGATGGAAATCGTCCGCAACAAGTATCGCGAGGCCTACCTTCGCATCGAGCAGGACGACGCCTCCAACCCCCTTCTGCAGCGATATGCTAATGATTTTCCGCCTCTAAGAACACCAGCACAGGCTGGTCCTCAGCAACAGAGCGCTCGGAATATTCACGGTGCCATACCCAAAGTCCCAACTCAACCGTCAAAGCAAGCACCCAAACAACCGAAACAACAATCTTCTCAACAGCAACCCTCTTCTCAACCACAAGCAACCATCAGCACTGAAAACAATCCTGAACCGAACGATTTCGTCTTCCAAAGAAGACAAATAAGACAAATGTCTTACGCCAATGCCGCAGCCAATCCACGTCCCAAAACCCAAGCCAGAAATCAAAACGTCATCAACGCCATAAACGATCCCACACTGTCCGAATATCTAATCAAAGACCTCCCAAAAGATCTTTGTAACAAACGTACCTTCTTTCGGCAAATAAATGCCACCACTCTTTTGTCCAACAAAATTCACTCTTGTAAAGTTCTCTCACATGGAATCGCACATCTTCGACTTTTTAATCCTATAAATGCAGGGGATATCGAGAAAGCTATTCACACAGCAACTGGCCAAACCATGGTTACGGTCCATAGCCGTAGCAGAAATGCAAACACTTCCGCTAAAGAGCCTACCTATCTCCTCTGCATTACCGGAATCGACGTAGATTACTCCGAGCAGGAGGTCACCGACTTGCTCACAGAACAGCAATTCCCGGTCGAAAGACTGTGGAGAGTCAAAGCCTATAAAACAGGCAAAGACTCTAAAGTGATCAAGGTGGTGACCAAATCCTTGGAGAGATTTACGTCAGCACTGAGCCGAGGCATAACTCTAGATGGCGAAATCTATAATGCCGAACTCCCTCATGGCTCCGACCCTACAATCCCTACCCCAAAATATTGCAGCAAATGTTGCATCAACGGACATTCCATCGACGAATGCCCTCAAAAAGCATTCGTCTGCCCCCACTGCGGCGGTAACCACAAGTCCAGCGCCTGCACCAAACAGCAGGAACCCAAATGCCCGAATTGCGGCGGTGACCACCCCGCATATTCAAACAAGTGTCCAAAAAGACACACCATCCCCTCCGCCCAACACGAAATACAGCCACTCACGATCGAAAGATCATTCCCCCCTTTCGAACTCCCTACTGAAACAAAGAACATCTTGTCTATTCAGACTGCTCTGTTGCTTAACTTGTTGCCTGAACTTCGCGAGCATATCGCTGCAATCACGGCTAATCTGATTAGCCAAGTCTACGACCACTCCACAGTGGTCCACGGGTACGGGAGCAATGTCACGGTGACATTCCGCCCCAACCACTAAACACCCCCCTTTATGGATTTCACCCTAGGCACAGTCAACTGTCAGGGTCTCTCCAAAAAGAGACCCCTCATCAAGAATATCCTGTCGAAGCATAACATCCAGATCCTCGCACTCACAGATACTCTGTCGAAAAACGATCCACACTTCGCAGGATATTCGATCATCCATCGAAGCCGCTGTCAGGTTTCACGTGGGAATGGTATTCTCGTGAAACACGGAATACCGCACAACATACACACATTCCCACAAAATTTTCGTCCACCTGATGTGGACTTCCTGGCAATTGACGTGCACATCCCCAACAACGAAACCCTCACGATAGTCTCTTACTACAAACACCCGGATCAACCACTCAACAGGCATTTGCTAGAGTACTTTTCGAGGCTCGGCAAGGCTGTGTTGATGGGCGATCTAAATTGTAGACATACACAGTTTGGTGATCATCGTCAAAACCCAGAAGGCATCCGCCTCACGGATTATCTACTAGACCTTCCTATTTCAAGAATCACCAACACTGAATTCACGTTTTTGAACGCCAATGGGGCTTCTATTGTCGACCACATCCTAGTTACTAGTAACATTCTGGATCGGTTCGGGGATAGATGCCACATAGGTGATTCGATAACGTCAGACCACGTACCTCTTCTTGTCGACACCGACATTCTCACTCCAAAACAACCAAACCCTCCAAGATCTATAAGAGACTATCGTCACGCTAACTGGACTGAATTCCAAAACTTCATCACACAAAATCTCCCAATGTTAGGCGAACTCGATACTAACGATAGTATCGACACCAGTGCAACCAATATCGAGAACCTCATCACTGAGGCGATCACGCACGCAATTCCACTCAAACAAATAACTTATACATCACCGGCACTTCCACAACACATCATTGCCAAAATTCAACAAAAACGACGTCTTCTACGTCAATACAAGGCCAACAGAAACCCACTAATCAAAACAGAGTACAACCGAATCTGTGCCAGGATAAAGAGGGAGATATCTGTCCTAACGGCTCGCCGGTGGGAAGAGACTACCTCAAAACTGGACTACAGAGACGGAGGTAAATTCTGGCAAAAATTCAAAGTCCTAACAAAACAAAAATTATCTCAACCATCTCATCTGTTGGTCAACAATCACATAGTCAATTCCCCAGAAGGGAAAGCCGAAGCATTCAAAAATTCGCTTCAAAACAATTTTCAAACGCCAGATAACCCGAACTTTGATCGCATATTTAAATTCAACACAGAATACATTGTAAATGTTACTCTCAACCACCACATTCCAGTCTATGATCCTATCATGGACCCCCTCACAGACAGGGAAACGGAGAGCTTTTGCCAAATCGGCAAAAACAGCGCTCCCGGACCTGATGGCATCAACCGAAGGTGCCTCAAAAAACTTCCAGAGAGTATCATCCCTCTTCTAACTAAAATATTCAATGCATGTCTCAAAAACAGCCATTTTCCTACTCCTTGGAAAGTGGCCAACACCATCATGCTTTTGAAAAAAGGCAAACCCCCAACCGACGTGGAATCCTACAGACCAATTTCATTAATCAATACTCTGGGTAAAGTTCTTGAGCTAATCCTAAAGGAGAGGCTCAATAACTTTCTCGAAAACCACAATATCATACCAAAATTCCAATATGGATTCCAGTCAGGTAAATCTACCAAACATGCATTAATAGATTTCACTACCAAAGTCACTCAAACCATCAACGATGGTTCTATCGCCATAGCCACATTTCTGGATGTGCAGAAGGCTTTCGACCAGGTCTGGCACGACGGGCTTGTTCGGAAACTTCTGGACATCGGGCTTCCATTGCAATTTACCAAAATTGTACACTCCTACCTCCACAACCGTACTGTCAGAGTGAAAATATGCGATCAAAAGTCCACCCCCTTCACTCCACAAGCTGGAGTTCCCCAGGGTTCAGTCCTAGCGCCGCTGTTGTACATCATCTACAACAGCGACATCACTAACCAAAATATCCCAGGTACTCGGCTGTTTCTCTATGCAGACGACACGACTCTGCTCTCAACTACCTCTCGATACAACCCAAGACTCCTCTTCAGAAGAGCACAGGCTCTGTTGGACGGTGTCGGCGAATGGTGTTGTAAGTGGAGAGTCACGCTCAACGCGAACAAAACAACAACAATTGTGTTTCGCGCCCCTACTGTGTCAAATAGAATCATTCGCAATGAAGACGACCAATATCCTCTGAGTTTGTTGGGAGAAAGGCTTGTTGTTAGCCCGACTGTGAACTATTTGGGAGTACTGTTTACCAGGACTCTCAACTGGGACGCAGATCTAAAGGCAACTTTAGATAGGGTAAGGAACAGGGCCAGACTTCTCAACGCTCTCTCGGGAAAAATTGGCAAGACACACAAGAAGACTCTCATTCACACTTACAAGACCTTTATTCGACCCGTCATGGAGTACAAATCATGTATCTACTCTCTTTGCTCAAGACAAAAACAAGAGAGGTTGTTGAGGACGGAGCGCAGAGTCTTGCGTAGATGTAACTATGAGCACTGGCGATATCCCTCAAACGAAATCCATAACATCTCGAACATCCCCAAAATCACCGAGAGAATAAACTCTCTGAACAGGAACTTCACAATCAAAGTAATCAACGGCCCCCCTTCCGACACACAAGAATCTCTCAAATGTTCCTGTTCATCTTCCGGCCACGTACTCTACCGAAAGCCCAAACGCAAAAAGATTCACGTACCGTCCGCTCTAATGCAAACATGCATTGACGAACTCCCGGTAGAGTACGAAAACATCCTTGAGGCTACCCCGTTAGCCTTCCGTACCCACCTCTAACATTTCCTCTTCCTTACCCCGAACAGGGAGAAGTTGGTTTTTTGCGGTTTCCCAACTTCATTGCACAATTATACCTGTTCGTCCCAAGAAAATAGCCGCAACTATTTTCTCCACTCGAACGCTCACTGTCCACGCTGCGCTCAAAGCCACCTCCTGACCGCCGACGAGGGACGCAGGTTCGCCTGTCGTTGTACAATGGTTTCTAGGGAGCTTGGTCGAAAGCAAAGCACGGACAGTACACGTAAATGTCTATGGAACCAACAACAATCCATCAAACTTTCTTCTCTGTTGACTTCTGGCCTTCTGGACAACACCGTCTGGCATAACCCAGGATCCAAGAACACCAGGACACGGCGCTTGCCCCGGTGTGGTTTTCGGACTGTTTGCTTTGCTGCCAACACAATACATTCACCTCAAACCCTGAAGAGGACAAAATCCTAAACGGGGAAGCACATTGAACGCATTTCTTCTAAACATTATCTAGACAAGCAAATCAAACAATGTGGCATGGCATGTTGTTTTATTTTAAATAGGTAACTATTGGTAGCAGTTTTTGTAAAAACTGTGAATAAATTGCATATATAAAAAATGATTTTATTTGAAAAATAATAAATAAGATTACTAAATAAGACAGAAAATTTGTGGTTTCCCGAAATGCGCATTTTTTGAATTTTTGTGCATATCTTGCGCATATTTCGTAATTTTTTACCGCATATATATGCGAATATTTCATCAAAATTGATCGCATATAAATCCGCTCCCTAGTCACTGTATTCTGTTGGCTGATTCCAATGATTTGAGCCGCCGTACGACACGTTGGGACCAATGGGAGTGAAGATACGTAACTAATACCTATCAAGAGGTTTACTCAAACTTCTTTTCTGTACTTATACCTACCACTCGGTATAAGTACAAAAAAGAAGTTTGTGTAAACCTTTGCACAACTGTGTAAATACTAAAGAAAAATCTAAAATATTAAAAAAAAATAGTGGAATCCGTTAATCTGTTCTCGAAAAAATTAGCTATGAAAATGAGCATAATTTTCTATATCCCTAACTTTTGACGAGCAGTTTAGCTTAAATGGGGGGTAAGCTTAGACCAAACACCAGTAGGAGGCATTCAATTAATTGAGGAAAAAAATTAAATGGATAACAATATTCATTTCAGTTATAGAAAAGGCATTGCCCCGCTAGAATGGTTGAAATCACAAGTAACAATTAATAGTCCTACAAAAAAGACAGGCGCTTGAAAGTGATAAGACCATTGAACAATAAGCCTGCGAACTGCCTTTTAAACACATTCTTAAAAATAATTCATAACACAATTAAAAAAAGGTTTGTTAAGAAATTCTTTTATAGACTTCAGAAATTCAACCACTTCTCCTGATTATGTTTAAAAAACGTACGGAATGCACTAAATGAAAAAAAGAAGAAAAAGATTTATCATACCGTTATACTCTAATATATTCTTACGTTGAATATTTGATGCTTCCCTGTAGAGTATAAAACGGACAGTTGTGTTTTTCCCCGTGAGCTGCCTTGTTTAGTCTTCTTTGTCGTTCTATTCGTTAAATCCTATCCTCTCAAGTCACAGCGTCAGAAAGCAGTGGGTATATGCAGTGAACGGGAGGCCTATGTCGAGCAGTGAACGTTGGGGCCCTTTCGCGTTTATCATATGTAGAGAAGTCGCTTGTCAAAAACTGGACGTATGTAATCGTATTCTATTTGTTAAATACTCTCACCTAATATGTCATACCATGTGTGTTAATCCATTTTATTTCTACAATTTTAAAGTGTTATTACATGCCGTCATTTTCATTTGTCTACACCATCTTATTCTGCCAGTTAAATCCCATCATTTCAGACGCTGTACGTCACGATTGAACCAATAGAACCGTAGATACAAGACTAAGGCCCTTTTGACATGATGCTGTAATTGATTTTCATACGTCATTGTATTATATTAGTCAAATCCAGTTATTTTAGGTGCTGTACGCCACGATTGGACCAATAGGAGCGAAGATACGTAAATAAGGCCCTTTTGACATATTGCTGTATTTGATTTTTCTGTGTCATGGTATTCTGTTCATTAAACCCTACCATTTGAGCTGCTGTACGTCACAATTGGACCAATAGGACTAGATATACATAACTAGGGCCCTTTTGACTTGTTGCTGTATTTGATTTTTCTGTGTCATTGTATTTTATTTGCCAAGTCCTATTATTTGAGATGCCGTACGTCACGATTGGTCTTATAGGACCGAAGATACGCGACTAAGGCCCTTTTGACATGAGGTTGTATTTGATTTTTCTCTCATTGTATTCTGTTTGTCAAATCCTATCATTTGAGGTGCTATACATCACGATTGGACCAACAGGACCGAAGATACATAACTAAGGCCCTTTTGACATATTGCTTGTTTGATTTTTCTGTGTCATTGTCTTCTATGATGTCTAAGGCATATCTCTGATATGCCCTATTTTTAAATTGGACTTCGTAAGTCCTAGGTTTTCACCCACAAGCTTTTATTTGACACCTCATTTGTCATTCTACCTGGTATAATGGCGGAGGAGTTATATTGGCGGCCGTACGGACCGACAGATAGAGTACCCAGCTCAAATATCTCACCTTTAGTACCATCCTTGGATTATAAGCTTTCATTTGACACCTCATTTATTATTATAGCTGGTATAATGATAGAGGAATTACATTCGCGGTCGGACGGACCCACCGACAGACCGCCTAGGTCAAATATCTCACCTTTAGTACCATCCTTGTATTACCAGCTTACATTTGACACCTTATTTGTCATTCTACTTGGTATAAAGACGCAGAAGTTATAGTCGCGGTCGTACGGACCGGCGGAAAGACAGCCTAGGTCAAATCGCTCACCTGTAGTACTATCATTGGATTATCAGCTTTCATTTGACACCTCATTTGTCATTCTACCTGGTATAACGACGGAGGGGTTATATGCGCGGTCGTACGGACCGACGGAAAGACAGCCTGGGTCAAATATCTCACCTTTAGTACCATCCTTGGAATATAAGCTTTCATTTGACACCTCATTTGTCATTCTACCTGGTATAATGACGGAGAAGTTATATTCGCGGTCGTACGGACCGACAGAAAGATTGCCTAGGCCAAATATCTCACCTTTAGTACCATCCTTGGATTATAAGCTTTCATTTGACACCTCATTTATCATTCTACCTGGTATAATGATTGAGGAGTTATACTCGCGGTCGGACGGACCGACGGACAGACCATGTAGGTCAAATATCTCACCTTTAGTACCATCCTTGGAATAT